>NW_024607511.1:0-15000 GCF_018296145.1 Oncorhynchus tshawytscha | reverse complement strand
AGAGACAGAGAGAGACAGAGAGAGAGAGAGAGAGAGAGAGACAGAGAGACAGAGAGAGAGAGAGAGAGAGAGAGAGAGAGACAGAGAGAGAGAGAGAGAGAGACAGAGAGAGAGAGAGAGAGAGACAGAGACAGAGAGACAGAGAGAGACAGAGAGAGAGACAGAGAGAGAATGTATCCTGCCCAATGTATGACCATATTAAGACACATTGATACATCCAACCCGAAGTGGAATGTTTAAAAAATACTTACTAGTTGCCAAAGTACCGGAGAATTTCTTTATTTTTGTATTTTTTTTATTTTTGATATTTGAGTCATTTAGCAGACGCTCTCATTCAGGGCGACTTACAGGAGCAATTAGCATTAAGGGCCTTACTCAAGGGAACATCAACAGATTTTTTTCACCTAGTCATTTCGGGGATTCGAACCAACGACCTTTTGGTCACTGGTCCAACCGCCACCTGGCGACAGTAGTTTATATCCTGAAGGTATTTTCAGGTCGTCAGTAAACAGCATGTTTATACTGCAGAGACAACACAGGTGCTGCTGTGTGTGTGTGTTACTGTACTGTGTGTGTGTGTGTGTGTATTGAGAGTGGTTTGGGTTATAACCTGGAACAGTTGCTGAGGGTGATGATAAAAACACACAGTAGCGGAGCCACAGATTTATTTTATATTTTTGTATTTGTTTTTATTTATTTCACCTTTATTTAACCAGGTAGGCCAGTTGAGAACACCTTTATTTAACCAGGTAGGCCAGTTGAGAACACCTTTATTTAACCAGGTAGGCCAGTTGAGAACACCTTTATTTAACCAGGTAGGCCAGTTGAGAACACCTTTATTTAACCAGGTAGGCCAGTTGAGAACACCTTTATTTAACCAGGTAGGCCAGTTGAGAACACCTTTATTTAACCTGGTAGGCTAGTTGAGAACACCTTTATTTAACCAGGTAGGCCAGTTGAGAACACCTTTATTTAACCAGGTAGGCCAGTAGAGAACACCTTTATTTAACCTGGTAGGCCAGTTGAGAACACCTTTATTTAACCTGGTAGGCCAGTTGAGAACACCTTTATTTAACCAGGTAGGCCAGTTGAGAACACCTTTATTTAACCAGGTAGGCTAGTTGAGAACACCTTTATTTAACCAGGTAGGCCAGTTGAGAACACCTTTATTTAACCAGGTAGGCTAGTTGAGAACACCTTTATCTAACCAGGTAGGCTAGTTGAGAACACCTTTATCTAACCAGGTAGGCTAGTTGAGAACACCTTTATTTAACCAGGTAGGCCAGTAGAGAACACCTTTATTTAACCAGGTAGGCCAGTAGAGAACACCTTTATTTAACCAGGTAGGCCAGTAGAGAACACCTTTATTTAACCAGGTAGGCCAGTAGAGAACACCTTTATTTAACCAGGTAGGCCAGTAGAGAACACCTTTATTTAACCAGGTAGGCCAGTAGAGAACACCTTTATTTAACCAGGTAGGCTAGTTGAGAACACCTTTATCTAACCAGGTAGGCTAGTTGAGAACACCTTTATTTAACCAGGTAGGCCAGTAGAGAACACCTTTATTTAACCAGGTAGGCCAGTAGAGAACACCTTTATTTAACCAGGTAGGCCAGTTGAGAACACCTTTATTTAACCAGGTAGGCCAGTAGAGAACACCTTTATTTAACCAGGTAGGCCAGTAGAGAACACCTTTATTTAACCAGGTAGGCCAGTTGAGAACACCTTTATTTAACCAGGTAGGCCAGTTGAGAACACCTTTATTTAACCAGGTAGGCTAGTTGAGAACACCTTTTATTTAACCAGGTAGGCTAGTTGAGAACACCTTTATTTAACCAGGTAGGCCAGTAGAGAACACCTTTTATTTAACCAGGTAGGCCAGTTGAGAACACCTTTATTTAACCAGGTAGGCTAGTTGAGAACACCTTTATTTAACCAGGTAGGCTAGTTGAGAACACCTTTATTTAACCAGGTAGGCCAGTTGAGAACACCTTTATTTAACCAGGTAGGCTAGTTGAGAACACCTTTATTTAACCAGGTAGGCTAGTTGAGAACACCTTTATTTAACCAGGTAGGCTAGTTGAGAACACCTTTATTTAACCAGGTAGGCTAGTTGAGAACACCTTTATTTAACCAGGTAGGCCAGTTGAGAACACCTTTATTTAACCAGGTAGGCTAGTTGAGAACACCTTTATTTAACCAGGTAGGCTAGTTGAGAACACCTTTATTTAACCAGGTAGGCTAGTTGAGAACACCTTTATTTAACCAGGTAGGCTAGTTGAGAACACCTTTATTTAACCAGTCAACCGGCTGTTGACCGGTGTGCAGGGCTGTTGATCAGGGTGCAGGGCTGTGGGGGTGCAGGGCTGTTGACCGGGGTAGGGCATGTTGATCAGGGTGCAGGGCTGTGGGGGTGCAGGGCTGTTGACCGGGGTAGGGGCTGTTGACCAGGGTGCAGGGCTGTGGGGGTGCAGGGCTGTTGACCGGGGTAGGGGCTGTTGACCAGGGTGCAGGGCTATGGGGGTGCAGGGCTGTTGACCAGGGTGCAGGGCTGTGGGGGTGCAGGGCTGTTGACCGGGGTAGTGGCTGTTGACCAGGGTGCAGGGCTGTGGGGGTGCAGGGCTGTTGACCGGGGTAGGGGCTGTTGACCAGGGTGCAGGGCTGTGGGGGTGCAGGGCTGTGGGGGTGCAGGGATGTGGAGGGTGCAGGGCTGTGGAGGGTGCAGGGCTGTGGGGGTGCAGGGCTGTGGGGGTGCAGGGCTGTTGACCGGGGTAGGGCGGTTGTAGGGGTAGGGGCGGTTGTAGGGGTAGGGGCGGTTGACCAGGGTGCAGGGCTGTGGGGGTGCAGGGCTGTGGGGGTGCAGGGCTGTGGGGGTGCAGGGCTGTTGACCGGGGTAGGGGCGGTTGACCAGGGTGCAGGGCTGTGGGGGTGCAGGGCTGTTGACCGGGGTAGGGGCGGTTGTAGGGGTAGGGGCGGTTGTAGGGGTAGGGGCGGTTGTAGGGGTAGGGGCGGTTGTAGGGGTAGGGGCGGTTGTAGGAGTAGGGCGTTTGTAGGGGTAGGGCGTTTGTAGGGGTAGGGGCGGTTGTAGGGGTAGGGGCGGTTGTAGGGGTAGGGGCGGTTGTAGGGGTAGGGGCGTTTGTAGGGGTAGGGCGTTTGTAGGGGTAGGGGCGGTTGTAGGGGTAGGGGCGGTTGTAGGGGTAGCCAGGAGGAAAGCATGGCCAGCCGTATAAAAATGCTTCTTGAAATGATCGATTATCGTTTATCGTCGATTATCGTAGATTTATCGGTGGTGACAGTGTTTCCTAGCCTCAGTGCAGTGGGCAGCTGGGAGGAGGTGCTCTTATTCTCCATGGACTTTACAGTGTCCCAAAACTTTTTGGAGTTAGAGCTACAGGATGCATATTGCGGGGGCTATTCGATGCTAATGCAGAACGCCACAGGATGTTTTTGTGCTGGTCAAGGGCAGTTGGGTCTGGAGTGAACCAAGGGCTATATCTGTTCTTAGTTAAACATATTTTGAACGGGGCATGCTTATTTAAGATGGTGAGGAAATCGCTTTTAAAAGAGCAACCAGGCATCGTCGACTGACGAGATGAGGTCAATATCCTTCCAGGATACCCGGGCCAGGTCGATTAGAAAGGCCTGTTCGCTGAAGTGTTTTAGGGAGCGTTTGACAGTGATGAGGGGTGGTCGTTTGACCGCAGACCCATTACAGACGCGGTGTCTCTAGAGACAATATCTCTCTCATCGTCACTCAATGCCTAGGTTTACCTCCACTGTACTCACATCGTACCATATCCTTGTCTGTACATTATGCCTTGAATCTATTGATAGATCTCTGGTCAACAGTAGTGGGTCTATTCCCTCCCAGTCCTATAGTAGTGGGTCTATTCCCTCCCAGTCCTATAGTAGTGGGTCTATTCCCTCCCAGTCCTATAGTAGTGGGTCTATTCCCCCCCAGTCCTATAGTAGTGGGTCTATTCCCCCAGTCCTATAGTAGTGTGTCTATTCCCCCAGTCCTATAGTAGTGGGTCTATTCCCCCAGTCCTATAGTAGTGGGTCTATTCCCTCCCAGTCCTATAGTAGTGGGTCTATTCCCCCCAGTCCTATAGTAGTGGGTCTATTCCCCCAGTCCTATAGTAGTGGGTCTATTCCCCCAGTCCTATAGTAGTGGGTCTATTCCCCCCAGTCCTATAGTAGTGGGTCTATTCCCCCCAGTCCTATAGTAGTGGGTCTATTCCCCCCCAGTCCTATAGTAGTGGGTCTATTCCCTCCCAGTCCTATAGTAGTGGGTCTATTCCCCCCAGTCCTATAGTAGTGGGTCTATTCCCCCAGTCCTATAGTAGTGGGTCTATTCCCTCCCAGTCCTATAGTAGTGGGTCTATTCCCTCCCAGTCCTATAGTAGTGGGTCTATTCCCCCCAGTCCTATAGTAGTGGGTCTATTCCCCCAGTCCTATAGTAGTGGGTCTATTCCCCCAGTCCTATAGTAGTGGGTCTATTCCCCCAGTCCTATAGTAGTGGGTCTATTCCCCCAGTCCTATAGTAGTGGGTCTATTCCCCCAGTCCTATAATAGTGGGTCTATTCCGCCCCAGTCCTATAGTAGTGGGTCTATTCCCCCCAGTCCTATAGTAGTGGGTCTATTCCCCCAGTCCTATAGTAGTGGGTCTATTCCCCCCCAGTCCTATAGTAGTGGGTCTATTCCCTCCCAGTCCTATAGTAGTGGGTCTATTCCCTCCCAGTCCTATAGTAGTGGGTCTATTCCTCCCAGTCCTATAGTAGTGGGTCTATTCCCCCCCAGTCCTATAGTAGTGGGTCTATTCCCCCAGTCCTATAGTAGTGGGTCTATTTCCTCCCAGTCCTATAGTAGTGGGTCTATTCCTCCCAGTCCTATAGTAGTGGGTCTATTCCCCCAGTCCTATAGTAGTGGGTCTATTCCCTCCCAGTCCTATAGTAGTGTGTCTATTCCCCCCAGTCCTATAGTAGTGGGTCTATTCCTCCCAGTCCTATAGTAGTGGTCTATTCCTCCCAGTCCTATAGTAGTGGGTCTATTCCCTCCCAGTCCTATAGTAGTGGGTCTATTCCCCCAGTCCTATAGTAGTGGGTCTATTCCTCCCAGTCCTATAGTAGTGGGTCTATTCCCCCCCAGTCCTATAGTAGTGGGTCTATTCCTCCCAGTCCTATAGTAGTGGGTCTATTCCCTCCCAGTCCTATAGTAGTGGGTCTATTCCTCCCAGTCCTATAGTAGTGGGTCTATTCCCCCAGTCCTATAGTAGTGGGTCTATTCCCCCAGTCCTATAGTAGTGGGTCTATTCCCCCCAGTCCTATAGTAGTGGGTCTATTCCCTCCCAGTCCTATAGTAGTGGGTCTATTCCTCCCAGTCCTATAGTAGTGGGTCTATTCCCTCCCAGTCCTATAGTAGTGGGTCTATTCCCCCAGTCCTATAGTAGTGGGTCTATTCCCCCAGTCCTATAGTAGTGGGTCTATTCCTCCCAGTCCTATAGTAGTGGGTCTATTCCTCCCAGTCCTATAGTAGTGGGTCTATTCCTCCCAGTCCTATAGTAGTGGGTCTATTCCCTCCCAGTCCTATAGTAGTGGGTCTATTCCCTCCCAGTCCTATAGTAGTGGGTCTATTCCCTCCCAGTCCTATAGTAGTGGGTCTATTCCCTCCCAGTCCTATAGTAGTGGGTCTATTCCCCCCAGTCCTATAGTAGTGGGTCTATTCCCCCAGTCCTATAGTAGTGGGTCTATTCCCTCCCAGTCCTATAGTAGTGGGTCTATTCCCTCCCAGTCCTATAGTAGTGGGTCTATTCCCTCCCAGTCCTATAGTAGTGGGTCTATTCCCTCCCAGTCCTATAGTAGTGGGTCTATTCCATCCCAGTCATTTCACATGTTGGTAATTTAGCAGACACTCTTATACAGAGCAACATATCAGTCATTACATTCAACTACGGTAGGATAGACGACCACATATCAGTCATTACATTCAACTACAGTAGGATAGACGACCACATATCAGTCATTACATTCAACTACAGTAGGATAGACGACCACATATCAGTCATTACATTCAACTACAGTAGGATAGACGACCACATATCAGTCATTACATTCAACTACAGTAGGATAGATGACCACATATCACAGTCATTAAATTAAACTACAGTAGGATAGATGACCACATATCACAGTCATTACATTCAACTACAGTAGGATAGACAACCACATATCAGTCATTACATTCAACTACGGTAGGATAGACGACCAAATATGACAGGCATTACAAGACCCTAGAACAGGGGGGGTGCGCAAATCCGGCCCGCAAGATATTAAAAAATAAAAAATAAATGTAAATATATATATATATTTTTTTTTACCCCTTTTTTCTCCCCAATTGGTAGTTACAGTCTTGTCTCATCGCTGCAACTCCCGAAACACGACCCAGCCAAGCCAAGCTGCTAGGCCAATCGTGCGCCGCCTCATGGGTCTCCCAGTCACGGCCAGCTGTGACACAGTCTGGGCTTGAACCCGGGTCTGTAGTGACGCCTCAAGCATCTGCGATGCAGTGCCTTAGAAAGCTGCCCCACTCGGGAGGCCCCCAGCAAATTGATTTTAAAACAATTGGTCCCCCCCTCCGTTGAATTTCAAAATCCCGATGTGGCTCTCGAACCAAAAGATTTACCCACCCCTGCCCTAGAATATACTCTGTTTTGCTCCCATAGCAACAGTGTCTCTGAAAACCGTGGAAACTACGGCCGTATGTACACCAGGTTCCCATTAAATCAGAACCAGCTGTGATCTCTCTTCTGTTGCACGGCCCTCAAGCCTTTCCTGTCCCTTCCCAAAACACGATTGGTTGGTTTTTTAACACCGTGATGTCCTACATTTATTGTGTGTCAAACAATTTATCTTTTAGTGCCCCAAAGGCTTTGACTAGTTCAAGTTGCTTTTAAATTCATCTGTTATCTAGTAGTAATGTAGGCCATCTTATTATTAGAAACCAGTAACACTTCCAAAAATGAGAAATACCACAATGCAGGATTGGGATTCAAACCCAATGCAAATAAACCACCTGAGAACTGGGATTAGGTGAGCCGACATCTGTGTACTAACGAACGTGATTTCCACAAATGTTCAGGGAAAATGGTGTGTTTTGCTTCCCTGCAGGCTGTTCAAATCTGCCCAACGTCAATACAGATGGACCTCCGTGTTGCAGAGGGTTTTGAAAGTGGAAGTAGCTAGTAAAGTTTGTATCGGTGTATTGTGTAGTGTGTTGGTAGTAAACTGACAGTACGGTAGTTTACCTGTGTATTGTGTTGGTAGGAAACCGACAGTACGGTAGTTTAACTGCGTATTGTGTTGGTAGTAAACTGACAGTACGGTAGTTTACCTGTGTATTGTGTTGGTAGGAAACTGACAGTACGGTAGTTTACCTGTGTATTGTGTTGGTAGGAAACTGACAGTATGGTAGTTTACCTGTGTATTGGGTTGGTAGGAAACTGACAGTACGGTAGTTTACCTGTGTATTGTGGAGTGTTTTGGTAGGAAACTGACAGTACGGTAGTTTACCTGTGTATTGTGTTGGTAGGAAACTGACAGTACGGTAGTTTACCTGTGTATTGTGTTGGTAGGAAACTGACAGTACGGTAGTTTACCTGTGTATTGTGGAGTGTGTTGGTAGGAAACTGACAGTACGGTAGTTTACCTGTGTATTGTGTTGGTAGGAAACTGACAGTACGGTAGTTTACCTGTGTATTGTGTTGGTAGGAAACTGACAGTACGGTAGTTTACCTGTGTATTGTGTTGGTAGGAAACTGACAGTACGGTAGTTTACCTGTGTATTGTGGAGTGTGTTGGTAGGAAACTGACAGTACGGTAGTTTACCTGTGTATTGTGTTGGTAGGAAACTGACAGTACGGTAGTTTACCTGTGTATTGTGTTGGTAGGAAACTGACAGTACGGTAGTTTACCTGTGTATTGTGGAGTGTTTTGGTAGGAAACTGACAGTACGGTAGTTTACCTGTGTATTGTGTTGGTAGGAAACTGACAGTACGGTAGTTTACCTGTGTATTGTGTTGGTAGGAAACTGACAGTACGGTAGTTTACCTGTGTATTGTGGAGTGTGTTGGTAGGAAACTGACAGTACGGTAGTTTACCTGTGTATTGTGTTGGTAGGAAACTGACAGTACGGTAGTTTACCTGTGTATTGTGTTGGTAGGAAACTGACAGTACGGTAGTTTACCTGTGTATTGTGTTGATAGGAAACTGACAGTACGGTAGTTTACCTGTGTATTGTGGAGTGTGTTGGTAGGAAACTGACAGTACGGTAGTTTACCTGTGTATTGTGTTGGTAGGAAACTGACAGTACGGTAGTTTACCTGTGTATTGTGTTGGTAGGAAACTGACAGTACTGTAGTTTACCTGTGTATTGTGTTGATAGGAAACTGACAGTACGGTAGTTTACCTGTGTATTGTGTTGGTAGGAAACTGACAGTACTGTAGTTTACCTGTGTATTGTGTTGGTAGGAAACTGACAGTACTGTAGTTTACCTGTGTATTGTGTTGGTAGGAAACTGACAGTACGGTAGTTTACCTGTGTATTGTGGAGTGTGTTGGTAGGAAACTGACAGTACGGTAGTTTACCTGTGTATTGTGTTGGTAGGAAACTGACAGTACGGTAGTTTACCTGTGTATTGTGTTGGTAGGAAACTGACAGTACTGTAGTTTACCTGTGTATTGTGTTGATAGGAAACTGACAGTACGGTAGTTTACCTGTGTAGTGTGTTGGTAGGAAACTGACAGTACGGTAGTTTACCTGTGTATTGTGTTGGTAGGAAACTGACAGTACGGTAGTTTATCTGTGTATTGTGGAGTGTGTTGGTAGGAAACTGACAGTACGGTAGTTTACCTGTGTATTGTGGAGTGTGTTGGTAGGAAACTGACAGTACGGTAGTTTACCTGTGCATTGTGGGGCTTGTAAGGTGAGTTACTCTCCAGGTCAGCTAGGATAGAGGTCAGAGAGTCAATCTCAGCATCCAGACTGGACCGCCTCTCTTCCAGGGTCTTCTCTGGTCCATGCATCTAGAGATAGGACATCTCGGCGTTAGAATGGTAGTCACACACACACACACACACACACACACACACACACACACACACACACACACACACACACACACACACACACACACACACACACAGATCTCGCACAGGTCTAGCATCTGGACACACACACACACACACACACAGATCTCGCACAGGTCTAGCATCTGGACACACACACAGATCTCTCACAGGTCTAGCATCTGGACACACACACACACACACACACACACACACACACAGATCTCGCACAGGTCTAGCATCTGGACACACACACACACACACACACACAGATCTCTCACAGGTCTAGCATCTGGACACACACACACACACACACCTCTCACAGGTCTAGCATCTGGACACACACACACACACACAGATCTCTCACAGGTCTAGCATCTGGACACACACACACACACACACACACAGATCTCTCACAGGTCTAGCATCTGGACACACACACACACAGATCTCTCACAGGTCTAGCATCTGGACACACACACACACACACACAGATCTCTCACAGGTCTAGCATCTGGACACACACACACACACACACTCCAAGACTGCTTCCATCACGTGGACTGGGAGATGTTTCGTATTGCGTCAGATAACAACATTGACGAATACGCTGATTCGGTGTGCGAGTTCATTAGAACGTGCGTTGAAGATGTCGTTCCCATAGCAACGATTAAAACATTCCCTAACCAGAAACCGTGGATTGATGGCAGCATTCGTGTGAAACTGAAGGCGCGAACCACTGCTTTTAATCAGGGCAAGGTGTCTGGTAACATGACTGAATACAAACAGTGCAGCTATTCCTCCGCAAGGCTATCAAACAAGTTAAGCGTCAGTACAGAGACAAAGTAGAATCTCAATTCAACGGCTCAGACACAAGAGGCATGTGGCAGGGTCTACAGTCAATCACGGACTACAGGAAGAAACCCAGCCCAGTCACGGACCAGGATGTCTTGCTCCCAGGCAGACTAAATAACTTTTTTGCCCGCTTTGAGGACAATACAGTGCCACTGACACGGCCTGCAACGAAAACATGCTGTCTCTCCTTCACTGCAGCCAAGGTGAGTAAGACATTTAAACGTGTTAACCCTCGCAAGGCTGCAGGCCCAGACGGCATCCCCAGCCGCGCCCTTAGAGCATGCGCAGACCAGCTGGCCGGTGTGTTTACGGACATATTCAATCAATCCCTATACCAGTCTGCTGTTCCCACATGCTTCAAGAGGGCCACCATTGTTCCTGTTCCCAAGAAAGCTAAGGTAACTGAGCTAAACGACTACCGCCCCGTAGCACTCACTTCCGTCATCATGAAGTGCTTTGAGAGACTAGTCAAGGACCATATCACCTCCACCCTACCTGACACCCTAGACCCACTCCAATTTGCTTACCGCCCAAATAGGTCCACAGACGATGCAATCTCAACCACACTGCACACTGCCCTAACCCATCTGGACAAGAGGAATACCTATGTGAGAATGCTGTTCATCGACTACAGCTCGGCATTTAACACCATAGTGCCCTCCAAGCTCGTCATCAAGCTCGAGACCCTGGGTCTCGACCCCGCCCTGTGCAACTGGGTACTGGACTTCCTGACAGGCCGCCCCCAGGTGGTAAGGGTAGGCAACAACATCTCCACCCCGCTGATCCTCAACACTGGGGCCCCACAAGGGTGCGTTCTGAGCCCTCTCCTGTACTCCCTGTTCACCCACGACTGAGTGGCCATGCACGCCTCCAACTCAATCATCAAGTTTGCGGACGACACAACAGTGATAGGCTTGATTACCAACAACGACGAGACGGCCTACAGGGAGGAGGTGAGGGCCCTCGGAGTGTGGTGTCAGGAAAACAACCTCACACTCAACGTCAACAAAACTAAGGAGATGATTGTGGACTTCAGGAAACAGCAGAGGGAGCACCCCCCTATCCACATTGATGGAACAGTAGTGGAGAGGGTAGTAAGTTTTAAGTTCCTCGGCGTACACATCACAGACAAACTGAATTGGTCCACCCACACAGACAGCATCGTGAAGAAGGCGCAGCAGCGCCTCTTCAACCTCAACTTCTACAGATGCACAATCGAGAGCATCCTGGCGGGCTGCATCACCGCCTGGTACGGCAACTGCTCCGCCCACAACCGTAAGGCTCTCCAGAGGGTAGTGAGGTCTGCACAACGCATCACCGGGGGCAAAAACTACCTGCCCTCCAGGACACCTACACCACCCGATGTCACAGGAAGGCCATAAAGATCATCAAGGACAACAACCACCCGAGCCACTGCCTGTTCACCCCGCTATCATCCAGAAGGCGAGGTCAGTACAGGTGCATCAAAGCAGGGACCGAGAGACTGAAAAACAGCTTCTATCTCAAGGCCATCAGACTGTTAAACAGCCACCACTAACATTGAGTGGCTACTGCCAACACACTGACTCAACTCCAGCCACTTTAATAATGGGAATTGATGGGAATGATGTAAAATATATCACTAGCCACTTTAAACAATGCTACCTAATATAATGTTACATACCCTACATTATTCATCTCATATGCATACGTAAAAACTGTACTCTATATCATCTACTGCATCCTTATGTAATACATGTATCACTAGCCACTTTAACTATGCCACTTGGTTTACATACTCATCTCATATGTATATACTGTACTCGATATCAGCTACTGTATCTTGCCTATGCTGCTCTGTACCATCACTCATTCATATATCCTTATGTACATATTCTTTATCCCCTTACACTGTGTATAAGACAGTAGTTTTTTTGGAATTGTTAGTTAGATTACTTGTTGGTTATTACTGCATTGTCGGAACTAGAAGCACAAGCATTTCGCTACACTCGCATTAACATCTGCTAACCATGTGTATGTGACAAATACAATTTGATTTGATTTGATTTGACGCACAGATCTCTCACAGGTCTAGCATCTGGACACACACACACACACACACACACACAGATCTCTCACAGGTCTAGCATCTGGACACACACACACACACACACACACAGATCTCTCACAGGTCTAGCATCTGGACACACACACACACACACACCTCTCACAGGTCTAGCATCTGGACACACACACACACACACACACACAGATCTCTCACAGGTCTAGCATCTGGACACACACACACAAAGGAGTTGGAACGATACAATCTCTTGTTCCCATGTTTAATAGCAGGTAAATACACAATGTGCTGCCCCCCCCCCAATATCCTATTGTTCCCTGCAGTTCAACATTTACAGAGTTAGAGCCTCTGACAGTGATTCCTTCCTACAGCACACCAGGGGTCTTAAGATGTATCTATCTTCAGATGCTATTCCTGCTCCTAAATTGATAAAGAGCTATTCATACTTCAAGGCCTGCTTCCTCCCTGCCCCCCACCCCCTCTGCCTGCCTGCCTCCCTCCCTCCCTCCCTGCCTCGCTCCATGCCTCCCCCTCCTCCCTCCCTCCCTGCCTCCCCTCCCTGCCTGCCTGCCTGCTTCCCCTTCCTGCCTCCCTCGCTCCATGCCTCCCCTCGCTCCATGCCTCCCCCTCCCTCCCTGCCTGCCTCCCTCCCCCTCCCTCCCTCCCTCCCTGCCTGCCTCCCTCCCTCCCTCCCTGCCTGCCTGCCCCCTTCCCTTCCTGGTATTGAGTTTAATAACTATTGGTGTCTCTGCTGTCGACCTGGTATTGATCAGAGTCTAAAGACTATTGGTGTGTCTACCTGGTATTGGTCAGAGTTTAAGGACTATTGGTGCCTCTGCTGTCTACCTGGTACTGGTCAGAGTTTAAGGACTATTGGTGCCTCTGCTGTCTACCTGGTATTGATCAGAGTCTAAAGACTATTGGTGCCTCTGTCTACCTGGTATTGATCAGAGTCTGAAGACTATTGGTGCCTCTGTCTACCTGGTATTGATCAGAGTCTGAAGACTATTGGTGCCTCTGTCTACCTGGTGTGGAGTCAAATCAAATCAAACTGTAAACAAGTTAAGAAAAATATTTACCAAATAAACTAAAGTAAAACAAATAATCCAATAACATAACAAGGCTATATACAGGGGGTACCGGTACCGAGTCAGGGGGTGCAGGTTAGTTGAGTTAATTAGGACATTTGTACATGTAGGTAGTGACTATGCATAGATAATAAACAGTGAGTAGCAGCAGTGTACAAAACAAATGGGGGTTAAAGTCTTGCCTGGTTCACCAACTACTTTGCAGACAGAGTTCAGTGTGTGAAATCGGAGGGCATGTTGTCAGGACCTCTGGCAGTCTCTATGGGGGTGCCACAGGGTTCAATTCTCGGGCCGACTCTTCTCTGTATATATCAATGATGTCGCTCTTGCTGCTGGTGAGTCTCTGATCCACCTCTACGCAGACGACACCATTCTGTATACTTCTGGCCCTTCTTTGGACACTGTGTTAACTAACCTCCAGATGAGCTTCAATGCCATACAACACTCCTCCCGTGGCCTCCAACTGCTCTTAAACGCTAGTAAAACCAAATGCATGCTTTTCAACCGTTCGCTGCCTGCACCCGCACGCCCGACCAGCATCACCACCCTGGATGGTTCCGACCTAGAATATGTGGACATCTATAAGTACCTAGGTGTCTGGCTAGACTGTAAACTCTCCTTCCAGACTCATATCAAACATCTCCAATCGAAAATCAAATCAAGAGTCTGCTTTCTATTCCGCAACAAAGCCTCCTTCACTCACGCCGCCAAACTTACCCTAGTAAAACTGACTATCCTACCGATCCTCGACTTCGGCGATGTCATCTACAAAATAGCTTCCAATACTCTACTCAGCAAACTGGATGCAGTTTATCACAGTGCCATCCGTTTTGTTACTAAAGCACCATATACCACCCACCACTGCGACCTGTATGCTCTAGTCGGCTGGCCCTCGCTACATATTCGTCGCCAGACCCACTGGCTCCAGGTCATCTACAAATCCATGCTAGGTAAAGTTCCGCCTTATCTCAGTTCACTGGTCATGATAGCAACACCCACCCGTAGCATGCGCTCCAGCAGGTGTAATCTCACTGATCATCCCTAAAGCCAACACCTCATTTGGCCGCCTTTCGTTCCAGTTCTCTGCTGCCTGTGACTGGAACGAATTGCAAAATCGCTGAAGTTGAGACTTTTATCTCCCTCACCAACTTCAAACATCTGCTATCTGAGCAGCTAACCGATCGCTGCAGCTGTACATAGTCTATCGGTAAATAGCCCACCCAATTTTACCTGTCCATTTGGAAGACCCATTTGCGACCAAGCTTTAACTTCATGACTGATGTCTTGAGATGTTGCTTCAATATATCCACATAATTTTCCTACCTCATGATGCCATCTATTTTGTGAAGTGCACCAGTCCTCCTGTAGCAAAGCACCCCCACAACATGATGCTGCCACCCCCGTGCTTCACGGTTGGGATGGTGTTCTTCGGCTTGCAATCCTCCTCCTTTTTCCTCCAAACATAACGATGGTCATTATGGCCAAACAGTTCTGTTTTTGCTTCATCAGACCAGAAGACATTTCTCCAAAAAGTACGATCTTTGTCCCCATGTGCAGTACGATCTTTGTCCCCATGTGCAGTTGCAAACCGTAGTCTGGCTTTTTTATGGCGACTTTGGAGCAGTGGCTTCTTCCTTGCTGAGCGGCCTTTCAGGTTATGTCGATATAGGACTCGTTTACTGTGGATATAGATACTTTTGTACCCGTTTCCTCCAGCATCTTCACAAGGTCCTTTGCTGTTGTTCTGGGATTGATTTGCACTTTTTGCACCAAAGCACGTTCACCTCTAGGAGACAGAACTCGTCTCCTTCCTGAGCGGTATGATGGCTGAGTGGTCCCATGGCGTTTATACTGGCGTACTATTAATTGTACA
>NW_024607510.1:0-28339 GCF_018296145.1 Oncorhynchus tshawytscha | reverse complement strand
CTCAGTATGCTTCGTTCAGTTACGTATTGCTTGTGTTTTGCTTGCAGGAAGTGGATAGAGATAGTCTCCAGTCTAAATCTTTTTATTGTGGCATTTGTTTGAAAAAAAGAGAGAGAGAAAGAAATGGGATATATTTCAAAGCCTCTCAGTGTCACAGGAATTAAAGGAAGGATAAAAGCAGCTTAGACTGCTGGGAGTAAATGTAGGGAGAACACAATGGGATGGGTGGAAACTTATCAACCACAGGCTTTGTCCTCAATCCAGTTAAGTGAGTCCCGAACACGCCCCTGTTGTGCCCCTTTAATGGTCGAAGAGTGACTTGTGCTGTCGCTTTCATGGGGATTACAGCTAAGTGCTTAAGTTGTAGGGAAACGCGGATTTAGTGACGGACAGAGAGAAAGAGGGCAGAAAAAGGACCCTTCTGAAGGATTTTGGTGGCAGGAACGCGTTTTCACTCTGTCTGTCTGTCTGTAGTGGTGAGGAGATGGATAAGAGGGCCAACTGACACACACAGAAAGTCTCACACACACACAGAAACACACAGTTCTCTGTCTCCTGTTTTAATTAATTTCGCACTGTGCTGCCGTATGAGACTTGGCCCCTGGGAGTGTCCGCTCCTACAGTTTCAGCTCTCATCTCTCTCTGCTGCCAGAAAATGACTCAATGTGCAGAAAAAGGACAACATTTCAAAGAACCAACAAGGAAAGAAAGAAAAGATATCAAAACAATTGTTTTTAAATTAGAAGTGCGAAATGTTCCCGAATTTGAATTTCGGAGAAAGAGAGAGAGAGTGTGGAAAAGAGAGGAAGCGAGAAGGAGGTTAACAATGTCACAGACGACGGACGAGTGTCAGAGAGAGAAAGCCTCTCCTTGAGCCTCATGGGTGTGTCTCTCTCTCTCCTGGACAGCTGTGTGTGTAGGTAAACCCAGGAACACCTGTCCCTATTGTCCATGCCACACACAGGCACACACACCACTCCACTGAGCACACAACACCCAATACTGAGTAAAGATGAAGAAAGGGCCCATCCCAGGGTCGAGGTAAAACTTCCTATTCAGACGGTTGATTGTATAGCAGACATTACCAACCATCTTTTCTCTCTCAGGGCCTTGATGAGTTCCTCATAGCCACTGTAGAGCTATTGTCCTTACCTTTGTTGTGTTGTGTTTAAGCAGGATGATGATGACGATAATGATGATGACGATGATGACGATGATGATGATGGCTTCTCTCTGCTAAGGCTTGAGGAGCAGCAGCTGCAGCAGAGAGGGTTGAGAGAGACAAAGACAATGACTGTTTACTCATGGAACAAAAAGGTACAATATGGGCTTCCAAAGGGTGTGTGTGTGTGTGTGTGTGTGAGGGAGAGAGAGAGAGAGAGAGAGAGAGAGAGAGAGGAGGAAAGTGTGTGGGAGGGCAGAGAAGGAAAGAAAGAGCCAGACCAAGAGGGAGAGAGAGAGGCTAGAGACATCCATGTGAGGCGAGACAGACACGGTTTAATAAGGTTTTGCATCTGACTGAAGAAAGTGCATTTAGGGCCAGCAGAAAGATCAAGCATCCAGCATCCAAAAAAGACTGACAGAGAGAGAACCAGCTCTAAGTAGTTGAGCTCATATGGTAATCCAGTGGTTTAGTGGCCAGGGGACTGTGGACTGATCACCATGTATTAAAGCAGAGAGCAGTAGGAGGTATTGCTATCAGACTCCTCTGGGCAAGAGACTCTAATGGCCGTGATTAAGCCCATCCAGACCTCTGCTTGGCTCTCTGTTGTAGTAGGGACTAAACCTTGTCTTACTCACAGAGACAAGAGCACTGCCTCAGGGATGGATAGCACTATTAATCCGCATGGCATACACAACAAGAAAACACATACACACACACACCACACCCACATTCACACACATACATACACACACATACACATACACACACACACACACACACACACACACACACACACACACACACACACACACACACACACACACACACACACACACACACACCACACACACATACACACACACACACCACACCCACATACATACATACACACACACACACATCCACACCACACCCACATTCACACACATACACACACACACACATACACACACCACACACACACATTCACACACACACATACATAAACACACACGCACCCACACACACCACACGCACATTCACACACACCCATACACACATACACACACACACACCACACCCACATTCACACACATACATACATACATACACACACATACACATACACACACACACACAAAATATACACATACCACACACATACACACATACACACACACAACACACGCACATTCACACACACATACACACACCACACGCACATACACACATGAACGCATACACACAAACACACATTAAACACACAGACATACATACAAACACACACATACAGACACACACACTCAATTGTGATGGACACAACACGACAAGTAGTGCACACACTATATTGTTTCACAACAACTCTCTAGCTCTACTCTTTCCTATTCAACTACTCCAGCTCTGTCTAATAAGTCATGTTGCTTAATTTGTTTTAGTGAGGAAAGGGTTAAGTCTGCTAGCTCACTCTCTCTGCCTTGGCTGGCTGTGCAGTAAGGACACTAAGTAGCAGATGTTCACCTGGCGAAGGAAGATTCTTTTGCACACACACACACACACACACACACACACAAATATATACACGCCATGGGCTCTTTCAAGGATGAATGGCTTTCAAACACATACACACACAAATACACACATACACATGCCCTCTCGAGGAGTAGTGACTATGTCACACACACTCAGGCCCTTAGTAAAGGAGCTGCCCAGATGGTCAGGGAGAGGACCAGTGCCCAGTGTCATCCTGAGAGAAAGAGGAGGTGAGAGAGAGAGAGAGAGAGAGACAGGAAGACAGGAACTCTGGCCAGATACAAGAATAAGGGCTGAAGCAAGCAGAAAACATCAACATCACACAATATCACCCTGCTGAGAGAAGAAGAGCCAAGAGAATTCTCCTCTATCAAGTACACACTTGGCTACAGTATGTGGTCCAGAATTGACCAACTCACTACAAAATGATCTGTTATAGATGTGAGCAATTATGTTGAATTCTGTTTTATGTAGTACTTAAAAAACATTGTTTTGCTGAACATACCCCGGGATCTCAAAAAGTGGACAAATATCTAATATACTTTTGTGTTGTTTCAGAAAGTGCGACCAAATATCATGAATATAAAACATTATATACATAATAATATAATGCATAATAATATGCAATATTCATACCCCTTTAGAAAAATGCAAAGAACAAAAGAACAACCTGTGCCAAGCATCTGAACAGTCTGAGTTTTTCTCGGTCAGATATAGAAAACTTTGGTCCAGATGGTACTATTTTTTCCAGCGTTAATTCATTTATTTCATGTCACAGTTCTGCTTTGATCCCTCCTCTCTCATAATTAATGTGTTTTTCTGTGCGCTGCTCTTGAAGTCATTGTTCCAGGGTTTACTGTACTGTACCAACGCTGGCTGGCGTTGACACACACCTGACACACACACACACACACCTGACACACACACACACACACCTGACATACACTCACCTTTTGCTTTGAAACGTCTCGGCGGGTTCTCGCCAGAGTGGCTAACACATACACACACAAACAGAGGAACGTGTACACACACACGCACACACATTGGACTGGGTGGTTGTTCTCCAGAGAGGTTATAATACAGTGGTTGACATGGGTCATTCATCCATAATTGATCAGATACAGCTGCCATCACTGACTGGAGATCAGATCAGTTCTAGAGATGCTGTTGTCTCCACCTGTTCACTTTTACGGGACTGTTAATAATAATAATCTTTTTGGGGGGAGGGGCTTATATTTGTCCTGCTACACACAAGTGTGTAATGGAAAGGTGTTTCTTGCAAATCCCAACTCCCCCTGAGACACCCGCAGGGAGTGGAGTCACAGCCAGGGTCTCCATTGTACAGTGCCCCTGGAGCAATTAGGGTTAAGTGCCTTGCTCAAGGGCACAGCTGCAGATTTTTCACCTTGTCGGCTCCAGTATTTGAACCAGCAACATTTCAGTTACTGGCTCAACACTCTAACCTTTCCAATGTTGTTCTTCTGGTATATAAATTAACTGAACATTTAAGGATATCAATGAGTACTGTTTTTCATTGATTATTACAGTATTATTACCGTTTTACATTTCTGGGTAAATTCCGGTAATTTCTCTACTAGTCTTGAATTAGTGTGTGTGTGTGTGTGTTTTTATGCCCGTGAAATAGAGAGAGAGAGAGAGAGTGTGTGTGTGTGTACTTGTTGGTGGGGGGTTAGAGGAGGGCGAGGGAGGCGGGATGAGGGGAGTGTGTGGAACAGGGAGGACGGGAGGGGGAGTGAAGGGGGTAATGCCCTGCGATGTACCCATGTACCCACTGGACCACTGAACCATGTCCTCTTCTCTCAGCTTCCCGCTTTCTTTTTCCAAATGCAAGTCACCGTGAAAATGTGCTGGTCCAATATTTGCACAGAAGTGGTGCTGGAACAGGCAGATAACCTATCAGTATTTGACTTTGGCTTCCCATGCTCCAAATAGCCATCCTCCGCCTGTTTAGCTTATTGATTGGCTTGGCAAGAAACTAGGTCCCTTCAGCAGTGACCAAGGTCACAGAACACATGGACCCCATACCCCCCTCCTCCCCCTCTCAAACACACACTCAGTCACACTCTTACACCCACAGACACACACTAATGCACGGAACCACGCATACAAATACACTTATCAAGACATACACACACACTGATAATGTGATAAGTATGCATATTACCTACAGTTAGAACTTAGTGAGATCTTGGTGGTGAGAGTGGAGAATATCACCTGTGGTCAGGTATGTGTGTCTTTCAATGTTTCTGTGCACTTCTGCGTATTCATGTGCGTGAGTGAATGTTGGTGGTAAGTGTATCTGTGTGTGTGTGTGTGTGTGTGTGTAATGGCTCAGGGTAAGGTCCAGGGGCAGAGTCCTCCACTCCTCTGTGAGATCGATAGGATTGAATTCAGAAGGTTTTCTCAGGGGCATCGGCCTGGCCTGTCAATAGTGCTCTCTGTCACATGTGCACCTCACACACATAAACACACACTCACACATAAACAAACGCGCACACACACACACACATCTAACTGTCCCATACCCAGACCCCTCCATCACCCCTCCCCTCCTCCTTTCAACTCTTTACCCCACCCCTCTCTTCCTAATCCACTTCTCTCTCCCCCTCCCCTGCTCTCTCACTCCACCCATGTCACCCATGTCACCCAGACCCAACCTCCCCCTCCTGCTCCTGCTATGTGCCCTACTTTAGGAGAGTTACAGAGAAGCAACAGATTCTGTCTTTCCTCTCTCTATTACAGAGAGAGGGAGAGAGGGAGAGAGAGAGAGAGAGAGAGAGAGAGACAGGCTGAAAGAGAGATTGAAAGAAAAAGAAAGAAAAAGAAAGAAAGAAAGAAAGAAAGAAAGAAAGAAAGAAAGAAAGAAAGAAAGAAAGAAAGAAAGAAAGAAAGAAAGAAAGAAAGAAAGAAAGAAAGAGTGCTTGGCTAACTCTATAGAACTTTTATCTACATGTGATCTCAAGCAACGGGAGACAAGACACCTTGTTCTGTCTCTAGGGAAAGGAGACAAAGACACCTTGTTCTGTCTCTAGGGAAAGGAGACAAAGACACCTTGTTCTGTCTCTAGGGAAAGGAGACAAAGACACCTTGTTCTGTCTCTAGGGAAAGGAGACAAAGACACCTTGTTCTGTCTCTAGGGAAAGGAGACAAAGACACCTTGTTCTGTCTCTAGGGAAAGGAGACAAAGACACCTTGTTCTGTCTCTAGGGAAAGGAGACAAAGACACCTTGTTCTGTCTCTAGGGAAAGGAGACAAAGACACCTTGTTCTGTCTCTAGGGAAAGGAGACAAAGACACCTTGTTCTGTCTCTAGGGAAAGGAGACAAAGACACCTTGTTCTGTCTCTAGGGAAAGGAGACAAAGACACCTTGTTCTGTCTCTAGGGAAAGGAGACAAGACACCTTGTTCTGTCTCTAGGGAAAGGAGACAAAGACACCTTGTTCTGTCTCTAGGGAAAGGAGACAAAGACACCTTGTTCTGTCTCTAGGGAAAGGAGACAAAGACACCTTGTTCTGTCTCTAGGGAAAGGAGACAAAGACACCTTGTTCTGTCTCTAGGGAAAGGAGACAAAGACACCTTGTTCTGTCTCTAGGGAAAGGAGACAAAGACACCTTGTTCTGTCTCTAGGGAAAGGAGACAAAGACACCTTGTTCTGTCTCTAGGGAAGGAGACAAAGACACCTTGTTCTGTCTCTAGGGAAAGGAGACAAAGACACCTTGTTCTGTCTCTAGGGAAAGGAGACAAAGACACCTTGTTCTGTCTCTAGGGAAAGGAGACAAAGACACCTTGTTCTGTCTCTAGGGAAAGGAGACAAGACACCTTGTTCTGTCTCTAGGGAAAGGAGACAAAGACACCTTGTTCTGTCTCTAGGGAAAGGAGACAAGACACCTTGTTCTGTCTCTAGGGAAAGGAGACAAAGACACCTTGTTCTGTCTCTAGGGAAAGGAGACAAGACACCTTGTTCTGTCTCTAGGGAAAGGAGACAAAGACACCTTGTTCTGTCTCTAGGGAAAGGAGACAAAGACACCTTGTTCTGTCTCTAGGGAAAGGAGACAAAGACACCTTGTTCTGTCTCTAGGGAAAGGAGACAAAGACACCTTGTTCTGTCTCTAGGGAAAGGAGACAAAGACACCTTGTTCTGTCTCTAGGGAAAGGAGACAAAGACACCTTGTTCTGTCTCTAGGGAAAGGAGACAAAGACACCTTGTTCTGTCTCTAGGGAAAGGAGACAAAGACACCTTGTTCTGTCTCTAGGGAAAGGAGACAAAGACACCTTGTTCTGTCTCTAGGGAAAGGAGACAAAGACACCTTGTTCTGTCTCTAGGGAAAGGAGACAAAGACACCTTGTTCTGTCTCTAGGGAAAGGAGACAAAGACACCTTGTTCTGTCTCTAGGGAAAGGAGACAAGACACCTTGTTCTGTCTCTAGGGAAAGGAGACAAAGACACCTTGTTCTGTCTCTAGGGAAAGGAGACAAGACACCTTGTTCTGTCTCTAGGGAAAGGAGACAAAGACACCTTGTTCTGTCTCTAGGGAAAGGAGACAAGACACCTTGTTCTGTCTCTAGGGAAAGGAGACAAAGACACCTTGTTCTGTCTCTAGGGAAAGGAGACAAGACACCTTGTTCTGTCTCTAGGGAAAGGAGACAAGACACCTTGTTCTGTCTCTAGGGAAAGGAGACAAAGACACCTTGTTCTGTCTCTAGGGAAAGGAGACAAGACACCTTGTTCTGTCTCTAGGGAAAGGAGACAAGACACCTTGTTCTGTCTCTAGGGAAAGGAGACAGGACACCTTGTTCTGTCTCTAGGGAAAGGAGAGAAGACACCTTGTTCTGTCTCTAGGGAAAGGAGACAAGACACCTTGTTCTGTCTCTAGGGAAAGGAGACAAGACACCTTGTTCTGTCTCTAGGGAAAGGAGACAAGACACCTTGTTCTGTCTCTAGGGAAAGGAGACAAGACACCTTGTTCTGTCTCTAGGGAAAGGAGACAAGACACCTTGTTCTGTCTCTAAGGAAAGGAGACAAGACACCTTGTTCTGTCTCTAGGGAAAGGAGACAAGACACCTTGTTCTGTCTCTAGGGAAAGGAGACAAAGAAGAAAGCCATCGAGAAGAATTGTGACCCAACCCCGTGGTGAGGGTGCAGACTCTTTTGTGACACCTCTGTGACACAGTCCCATCTCCTGTCCTCTCCTGCAGTCCATCCATATGATTTACAGCTCAGTGAAACTTGGATAACATAAATTCTCACCACCTGACGATGGCCCTGGACAAGCTCTTTGATTTATGCTTGACGCTCCCACGTTCCACAGCGCTCTGCATGACTGATATTCCTGATATTCCCAGAGTCCTTGGTCAGAGACCCACTGGGCGCCAAGGGAGACCGGCTAAGCCCCCTTTGCTAATAGGGAAAGGGACTCAGATACCTGCTGTGTGGGGGTTAAATGTCACACACACACACACACAGTGACACATACACAGATACAGGCATACAGGCAAATATGTACACACAGATGAAACGATAGACAAATTACACTTAATATGGCTTTGGGGAGTTTGTAGCCTGTGGTAGGGTCTGTGACTCTGATCTGGTTCCCAGCCACTGGGAGAAGGCCTTGAGCCTGGGGCTCGCCTAGAGGCCAGAGCAGGGCTGAGGAGGCCACAGTGGGGCCGGGAGAGGAGTTATAGCCTTGTCTCTAGTACAGAAATATAATGTCACCCATGTATAGCAGGCCAGGAAGTATAGAAGGCTTGTCGTCTCCACTGTCCTCTCCTCTGTTCCTTGACATTTCTACTTCTCATCTTGCTACATTGCTCGCCCTCTCAGAGTCATAGGCCCCCCAATACCTATCGTCTGTCCCCTCACAAACACACACACACACGTCTCGTCCTGCCACCTCTAACACCCCTCCTTGCTCCCCCGTCGCTAAACAGCTGTCTGAGACGCGGCGGTATGAGAGTGGAGTGCTACATCACTGTCATCCCTCCATCACCTGCATTCCTTACTTTCCTTCCCCTTCTCCCCCTCTCTCCCTCTCCCCCTGTCTCTCTCTCCCTCTCCTCTCTCTCCCCCTCTCTCCCTCTCCCTCTATCCATCACCATTTTCAGATGCAGGGCCTGACAAGGGCACATCCAGCTCTGAGCTCATACATCACCTTTATGGGGGAGAGCTAAACCAGGGAGGGGGTTGTGGGGGGACGAGGGGGCTGGTGCCAGTGTCCCAAACTCCTTCAGAACTTGGGATGGAGCCAAGTCTTTGTTTTTTGTTTTACTCCAGGCTTCCTTTGTGACTTTCCTTCACTCCTGCTGTCTTTATTTAGCATTTTGCTGAATAGTATTTCCTTGTTTTCTTGGGTAGAGTAAGGTTTTCACTAGTCCCTGTTCTCTCCCTTCACTGTCTCAAGTTAATTCTTCTTGACGAGTTTGTCTCTTCCTCATTCGTTTGTTTCTTTCTACTATCTTTCTACAACCTTCCCTTTTTTAAAGTAAAAACAACAAAAGCTTTTCCTTTCTGCATCCATTTTTCCTTGACCTGTCCCTCTATCCTTGTCGCTCACCCTCTTTCTTCACCTCTACCCCTGTCCCTCTATCCTTGTCGCTCACCCTCTTCTTCACCTCTACCCCTGTCCCTCTATCCTTGTCGCTCACCCTCTTCTTCACCTCTACCCTGTCCCTCTATCCTTGTCGCTCACCCTCTTCTTCACCTCTACCCTGTCCCTCTATCCTTGTCGCTCACCCTCTTCTTCACCTCTACCCTGTCCCTCTATCCTTGTCGCTCACCCTCTTCTTCACCTCTACCCCTGTCCCTCTATCCTTGTCGCTCACCCTCTTCTTCACCTCTACCCCTGTCCCTCTATCCTTGTCCTCTCTATCCTTGCTCACCCTCTTCTTCACCTCTACCCCTGTCCTCTATCCTTGTCGCTCACCCTCTTCTTCACCTCTACCCTGTCCCTCTATCCTTGTCGCTCACCCTCTTCTTCACCTCTACCCTGTCCCTCTATCCTTGTCGCTCACCCTCTTCTTCACCTCTACCCCTGTCCCTCCGTTATCCTTGTCGCTCACCCTCTTCTTCACCTCTACCCTGTCCCTCTATCCTTGTCGCTCACCCTCTTCTTCACCTCTACCCTGTCCCTCTATCCTTGTCGCTCACCCTCTTCACCTCTACCCTGTCCCTCTATCCTTGTCGCTCACCCTCTTCTTCACCTCTACCCTGTCCCTCTATCCTTGTCGCTCACCCTCTTCTTCACCTCTACCCTGTCCCTCTATCCTTGTCGCTCACCCTCTTCTTCACCTCTACCCTGTCCCTCTATCCTTGTCGCTCACCCTCTTCTTCACCTCTACCCTGTCCCTCTATCCTTGTCGCTCACCCTCTTCTTCACCTCTACCCTGTCCCTCTATCCTTGTCGCTCACCCTCTTCTTCACCTCTACCCTGTCCCTCTATCCTTGTCGCTCACCCTCTTCTTCACCTCTACCCTGTCCCTCTATCCTTGTCGCTCACCCTCTTCTTCACCTCTACCCTGTCCCTCTATCCTTGTCGCTCACCCTCTTCTTCACCTCTACCCTGTCCCTCTATCCTTGTCGCTCACCCTCTTCTTCACCTCTACCCTGTCCCTCTATCCTTGTCGCTCACCCTCTTCTTCACCTCTACCCTGTCCCTCTATCCTTGTCGCTCACCCTCTTCTTCACCTCTACCCTGTCCCTCTATCCTTGTCGCTCACCCTTTCTTCACCTCCACCCCTGTCCCTCTATCCTTGTCGCTCACCCTCTTCTTCACTTCTACCCCTGTCCCTCTATCCTTGTCGCTCACCCTCTTCTTCACCTCCACCCCTGTCCCTCTATCCTTGTCGCTCACCCTCTTCTTCACCTCTACCCCTGAAACTCTATTCTTGGCGTTTTGTTTACCAGCTCTTTTTTTTCAACTCCTTCCTCCCTCTTTCTCAATTCCCTTCTCCCTTCGCCCATCTATCACTCACTCACTCGCTTCTTCTCACCTTCTCATTGTCTCACTCTCCTTCAGCGGTCTCTCTCTCTCTGTCTGTCTTTCCTTGCTCTGTTCTCCTCTGGTTCACCTCTCATTAAGCCTTAATGTCCACTACCACCACAATGCCCACACACACGTCACTCACCTCTCTCCGTATCTCTTGTTTTTTCTTTCTAGATTCTCTCTCACTGGCTCTTTTTCTCTCCATCTTTTCTGTCACTTTCTCTTTCTTCCATCTCATTCTCATGCTTTTACTCTCCTGTTGTATTCCTTCCTCTTCCTACTCCCTCTCTTTTTCTCTCTCTCCCCTCTATTTTTCTGTCCCTGTCCGTCTCTCCCTCCTCTCTCCTGCCTGGAGACGAGTCCAAAAGACCCCAAACCACATACAATGGCAGATCTGTCTCTTTCTCATCACTCTCTGTCTCCTTCACTCACTGTCTTTCTCCCTCCCCCACACACACTCCCTTACTCACCTCTCTCTAGAAAGGCCTGCTGTAGTTGTAATGGCAGCACCAGATGCAGTACTGCTTTGCTATCCCTACTGCCAAGTCACAGACACTAACACCACTGGCCAGTCACACACACTAACACCACTGGCCAGTCACACACACTAACACCACTGGCCAGTCACACACACTAACACCACTGGCCAGTCACACACACTAACACCACTGGCCAGTCACAGACACTAACACCACTGGCCAGTCACTCACACTAACACCACTGGCCAGTCACATACACTAACACCACTGGCCAGTCACAGACACTAACACCACTGGCCAGTCACAGACACTAACACCACTGGCCAGTCACACACTAACACCACTGGCCAGTCACAGACACTAACACCACTGGCCAGTCACATACACTAATACCACTTCCCAGTCACACACTAACACCACTGCCCAGTCACACACTAACACCACTGGCCAGTCACAGACACTAACACCACTGGCCAGTCACACACACTAACACCACTGGCCAGTCACACACTAACACCACTGGCCAGTCACACACTAACACCACTGGCCAGTCACACACACCAACACCACTGCCCAGTCACAGACACTAACACCACTGCCCAGTCACAGACACTAACACCACTGGCCAGTCACAGACACTAACACCACTGGCCAGTCACAGACACCAACACCACTGGCCAGTCACACACTAACACCACTGCCCAGTCACAGACACTAACACCACTGCCCAGTCACACACACAAACACCACTTCCCAGTCACACACTAACACCACTGCCCAGTCACATACACTAATACCACTTCCCAGTCACACACTAACACCACTGCCCAGTCACACACTAACACCACTGGCCAGTCACATACACTAACACCACTGGCCAGTCACACACACTAACACCACTGGCCAGTCACACACACTAACACCACTGCCCAGTCACAGACACTAACACCACTGGCCAGTCACACACACTAACACCACTGGCCAGTCACACACACTAACACCACTGTCCAGTCACACACTAACACCACTGGCCAGTCACATACACTAACACCACTGGCCAGACACACACACTAACACCACTGGCCAGTCACACACACTAACACCACTGGCCAGTCACACACTAACACCACTGGCCAGTCACACACACTAACACCACTGCCCAGTCACAGACACTAACACCACTGGCCAGTCACACACACTAACACCACTGGCCAGTCACAGACACTAACACCACTGGCCAGTCACACACACTAACACCACTGCCCAGTCACAGACACTAACACCACTGGCCAGTCACACACTAACACCACTGGCCAGACACACACACTAACACCACTGGCCAGTCACAGACACTAACACCACTGGCCAGACACACACACTAACACCACTGCCCAGTCACAGACACTAACACCACTGGCCAGACACACACACTAACACCACTGTCCAGTCACACACTAACACCACTGGCCAGTCACACACACTAACACCACTGGCCAGTCACACACACTAACACCATCACAATAACATTGTCCAAATCAATGATGACAACTACATTAACACATAGATGTACACATAGCACATATCAATATACTGTATATCTCTATCTGTGATATCAGTATAATTGAGCAAGCATGGACATTTTCTCTGATGTCTTCACATACATACCTGGTTAAAAACCTGTTCCCTTTCCATCTCTCCTCCACACATTTCACTCCATGATGTTCTTAGATCACAGTGTTATCTTATTCTGAGTGAACATCTCCTCCATTGTTTCCACTCTGTCCTTTTCCAGTGATACAAACCCACTACCTCACAAAGACCAAACTGGCTGTAGTGAAGGGCTACAATAATTGTTTTTAATAGACCCTCCACTTCTAATGACAAGGGTGCAGTGATGTGTTTTGGGGAGACGAGCTCGGGCTTTGTGCCTGGGTAATTTTCTTTCTCAGTGTAAGTGGTCAAGGTCCGGGCTTTTAAATGCAGGTGAGTAATATGGTGTTCAGCTCGTATTGTTTCAGTCGATAGACGGTTGTTGATGCTCCAACATCACAATCCCTGTCCGTTTGGAGTGCAGAACACTCCTGGGTACTTGAGGAACAATGGAACATACTTCAGAGACGCTGCATATGAAGGATGTTATGAGTGTACTTGGACAAAAGGACAGCGTTACACAAGACATGTGTTTCAGGATGAGAGAAATGAGGTGTGCTGAACCTTGACATTCACTGATAATTAAAACTCATTGACAGGGAGAGAGACATATACACTTGTGATGTTTACAGCTCCACACACGTCATGAAAGGAACTGTGGCTGCCATTTTGAGATAAAGAGTCAGTTTGGAATTATGGACAAAACTATAATTAGTATAATCATTAGGGGTGATTTTGAGGTGAAAGAGTGCAACATTGGGGCGCGGACCCATGTTGAGTTGGCCTTTTATTGTGGTGAAGAGCTTCAGATGTGACTATTGGCCAGGAGCAATGCCAAGGCACACAGGTGTCATTTGGGATCTGGTCCCATGCCACAGAGATGAGGCCTAAAAGCCTGGGGCTCGCCTAGAGGCATCCCCCTGTCAAGAGGTCCTCCTCTGTCCACAGCAGAGAGGGGGGGTGGGATGAGGTGGTATGGACAGAATGGGTGGGATGAAGATTAGAGAGGGATGGGGAAGGAGATAGCATTTATTAGAGTGACTGTGTGTGGTAGGGAGATAGAAAGAGAGAGAGAGCAAGAGAGAAAAAGAGAAAGAGAGAAGGAAAAAGAGGCAGGCTTTGTGGTTCACCTCTGTCACAACTACTATCTGATTTTCACTATGAATTATTATGAGGGGGAAAACTGTGAGGGTAAAAGAGAGAAAATATTTTTTCTTCCCTTCATTTCAAGGTTCACCCCAATTTGCTGGCCATTTAATGATATGTTAATGGTTCTCCGGTCTCTCCCGTTCCATCAAAGGTGTATATTTATACTGAGAGAAGGAGAAAAAACCCAGCAGAAAGAACAAAATGCCTTTGGTTAGGTCAGAGTGTCTTCTAATGGCCCAATTTACTAACAACAGAGCCTTGAACCAGGCAGGCAAACACACAGCACAGCAAGACAGCCTTCATCCCACTGTGATAGAGATAGGGGTAGAGAGGAAGAGAGGGAGAGAGAAATAGGGAGGAATAGAGAAAAAAGGTAGAGAAAGTTGGGAGGAGAGAGAGAGAAAGAGAGAGAAAGACAGAGAGAAAGCAAGAGATAGAAAGAGAGAGAAACTGTGAGGGAAAGAGAGACAAAGAGAAAGAGAGAGAAAGAGCACTGCAATCAAACAACACAAACAGAGGGTCTGTGTGACTGCTCAACCTTGCCAAAGAAAATAGGTTACCTCTGTTCCTCGAAGCGCCAAGGGGACTAGGAACAAACTGGCAGAAGCAGTGCCCCCGCTCCATCCTGTAAACATTTAACTGCAAACCAACAGCCCTGCAACCGTTAAACACTACAGACAACACTCTACTCTACTCTCTCCTACTCTGTTAAACACTACAGACAACACTCTACTCTACTCCCCTCCTACTCTGTTAAACACTACAGACAACACTCTACTCTACTCCCCTCCTACTCTGTTAAACACTACAGACAACACTCTACTCTACTCCCCTCCTACTCTGTTAAACACTACAGACAACACTCTACTCTACTCCCTCCTACTCTGTTAAACACTACAGACAACACTCTACTCTACTCCCTCCTACACTGTTAAACACTACGGACAACACTCTACTCCCCTCCTACTCTGTTAAACACTACAGACAACACTCTACTCTACTCCCCTCCTACTCTGTTAAACACTACAGACAACACTCTACTCTACTCCCCTCCTACTCTGTTAAACACTACAGACAACACTCTGCTCTACTCCCCTCCTACTCTGTTAAACACTACAGACAACACTCTACTCTACTCCCCTCCTACTCTGTTAAACACTACAGACAAGACTCTACTCTACTCCCCTCCTACTCTGTTAAACACTACAGACAACACTCTACTCTACTCCCCTCCTACTCTGTTAAACACAACAGACAACACTCTACTCCCCTCCTATTCTGTTAAACACAACAGACAACACTCTACTCCCCTCCTACTCTGTTAAACACAACAGACAACACTCTACTCCTCCTACTCTGTTAAACACTACAGACAACACTCTACTCTACTCCCTCCTACTCTGTTAAACACAACAGACAACACTCTACTACTCCCCTCCTACTCTGTTAAACACTACAGACAACACTCTACTCCCTCCTACTCTGTTAAACACTACAGACAACACTCTACTCTACTCCCTCCTACTCTGTTAAACACTACAGACAACTCTACTCTACTCCCCTCCTACTCCGTTAAACATTACAGACAAAACACTACCCTACTCCTCCAACTCTGTTAAACACTACAGATGACACTATACTCTACTCCCCTCCTACTCTGTTAAATACTAGACAACACTCTACTCCTCCTACTCTGTTAAACATGACAGACAACACCATAGTCCCCTCCTACTCTGTTAAACACCACACACAACACTCTCCTCTACTCTGTTAAACACTACTGATGCCACTATACTCTTCTACCCTCCTACATTGTTAAACACTGCAGACAACACTCTACTCCCGTGCAACTCTGTTAAATACTACAGACAACACTCTACTCTACACCACTCTTACTCTGTTAAAAACCACAGACAACAATCTACACCCCTATTACTCTATTAAATACTACAGACAACACTCTAGTCTACTTCCCATCTACTACGTTAAACACTACAGACAACACTCTACTTAACTCTACTACTCAACTCCTACTCTGTTAAACACGACAGACAACACCATACTCCCTCCTACTCTGTTAAACACTACAGACAACACTCTACTTAACTCTACTCCTACTCTGTTAAACACTAAAGACAACACTCTACTTCCTCCTACTCTGTTAAACACTACAGACAACACTCTACTTAACTCTACTCCTACTCTGTTAAACACTAAAGACAACACTCTACTCCTCCTACATTGTTAAACACTGCGGACAACAATCTACACCCATATTACTCTATTAAACACTACAGACAACACTACTTTACCCCTCCTACTCTGTTAAACACTATAGACAACACTCTACCTCCCCTACTCTGTTAAACGCTACAGACAACACTCTACTCTACTCCTACTCTGTTAAACACTACGGAAAACACACTATTCCCCTCCTACTCACTGTTAAACACTACAGACAACACACTACTCCCCTCCTACTCTGTTAAACGCTCAGAAAACACACTACTCCCCTACTCTGTTAAATACTACAGACAACACTCTATTCCCCTACTACTCTGTTAAACATGACAGACAACACTCATAGTCCTCCTACTCTGTTAAACGCTACAGACACCACTCTACTCTACTCCTCCTCCTCTGTTGTTAAACACTACAGACAACACTCTACCCACTCTGTTAAACACTACAGACAACACTTACCTCCTACTCTGTAAAACACTACAGACAACACTACTTTACTCCCTCCTACTCTGTTAAACACTACAGACAACACTCTACTCCTCCTACTCTGGGTGCACTACAGACAACACTCTACCTTCCTTCTCTATTAAATACTACAGACAACACTCTACTCCTTCCTTCTCTGTTAAATACTACAGACAACACTTACTCTTCCTTCTCTGTTACATACTACAGACAGCACTCTACCTCCTCCTACTCTGTTAATAACTACAGACAACACTCTATTACTCCTTCCTTCTCTGTTAAATACTACAGACACCACTCTACTCTACCTCCTCCTACTCTGTTAAACACTACAGACAACACTCTGCCTCCTCCTACTCTGGTACACTACAGACAACACTCTACTCTCCTACTCTGGTAAGCACTACAGACAACACTCTACTCCTTCCTTCTCTGTTAAATACTACAGACAACACTCTACTCCTTCCTTCTCTGTTAAATACTACAGACAACACTCTACTCCTTCCTTCTCTGTTACATACTACAGACAGCACTCTACCTCCTCCTACTCTGTTAATAACTACAGACAACACTCTACTCCCCTCCTACTCTGTTAAACACTACAGACAACACTCTACTCTACTCCTCCTACTCTGTTAAACACAACAGACAACACTCTGCTCCTCCTGCTCTGTTAAACACTACAGACAACACTACTCCTCCTACTCTGTTAAACACTACAGACAACACTCTACTTACCCCTCCTACTCTGTTAAACACTACAGACAACTCTACTCTACTCCCCCTCCTACTCCGTTAAACATTACAGACAAAACACTACCCTACTCCTCCTCCAACTCTGTTAAACACTACAGATGACACTATACTCTACTCCCCTCCTACTCTGTTAAATACTAGACAACACTCTACTCCCCTCCTACTCTGTTAAACATGACAGACAACACCATAGTCCCCTCCTACTCTGTTAAACACCACACAACAATTTACTCCCCTCCCACTCTGTTAAACACTACTGATGCCACTATACTCTTCTCCCCTCCTACATTGTTAAACACTGCAGACAACACTCTACTCCCGTGTTGTTAAACACTACAGACAACACTCTACTCTCACCACTCTTACTCTGTTAAAAACCACAGACAACAGACACCCCTATTACTCTATTAAATACTACAGACAACACTCTAGTCTACTCCCCATCTACTACGTTAAACACTACAGACAACACTCTACTTAACTCTACTCCTACTCTGTTAAACACTAAAGACAACCCTTCCCTCCTACTCTGTTAAACACTACAGACAACACTCTACTTAACTCTACTCCTACTCTGTTAAACACTAAAGACAACACTCTAAAACATTGTTAAACACTGCAGACAACAATCTCCCCATATTACTCTATTAAACACTACAGACAACACTATTTTACTCCCTCCTGCTCTGTTAAACACTATAGACAACACTCTACCTCCCCCTACTCTGTTAAACGCTGCAGACAACACTCTACCTCCTCCTACTCTGTTAAACACTACGGAAAACACACTATTCTCCTACTCTTAAACACTCAGACAACACACTCTCCCTCCTACTCTGTTAAACGCTACAGAAAACACACTACTCCCCTCCTACTCTGTTAAATACTACAGACAACACTCTACTTCTCTACTCCTCCTACTCTGTTAAACGCTACAGACACCACTTACTCTACCCTCCTACTCTGTTAACACTACAGACAACACTCTACCTCCTCCTACTTGTTAAACACTACAGACAACACTCTACCTCCCTCCTACTCTGTAAAACACTACAGACAACACTCTTTACTCCCTCCTACTCTGTTAAACACTACAGACAACACTCTACTCCTCCTACTCTGGTAAGCACTACAGACAACACTCTACTCCTTCCTTTCTCTGTTAAATACTACAGACAACACTCTACTCCTTCCTTCTCTGTTAAATACTACAGACAGCACTCTACTCCTCCTTCTCTGTTAATAACTACAGACAGCACTCTACTCTACTCCTTCCTTCTCTGTTAAATACTACAGACACCACTCTACTCTACCTCCTCCTACTCTGTTAAACACTACAGACAACACTCTACCTCCTCCTACTCTGGTAAGCACTACAGACAACACTCTACTCCCTCCTGCTCTGGTAAGCACTACAGACAACACTCTACTCCTTCCTTCTCTGTTAAATACTACAGACAACACTCTACTCCTTCCTTCTCTGTTAAATACTACAGACAACACTCTACTCCTTCCTTCTCTGTTACATACTACAGACAACACTCTACTCTACTCCCCTTCTACTCTGTTAAATGCTACAGACAACACTCTACTCTACTCCCCTCCTACTCTGTTAAATGCTACAGACAACACTCTACCTCCTTCTACTCTGTTAAACTCTACAGATAACACTCTACCTCCCCCTACTCTGTTAAACACTACAGACAAGACGCTAATCCCCTCCTACTCTGGTAAACACTTCAGACAACACTCTACCTCCTCCTACTCTGGTAAGCACTACAGACAACACTCTACTCTACTCCCCTTCTACTCTGTTAAACACTACAGACAACACTCTACTCTACTCCTCCTACTCAGTTAAACATTACAGACAAAACACTACCTACCCCCCAACTCTGTTAAACACTACAGATGACACTATACTCTACTCCTCCTCTCTGTTAAATACTAGACAACACTCTACTCCTCCTACTCTGTTAAACATGACAGACAACACCATAGTCCCCTCCTACTCTGTTAAACACCACACACAACAATTTACTCCCTCCCACTCTGTTAAACACTACTGATGCCACTATACTCTTCTCCCCTCCTACATTGTTAAACACTGCAGACAACACTCTACTCCGTGCAACTCTGTTAAACACTACAGACAACACTCTACTCTACACCACTCTTACTCTGTTAAAAACCACAGACAACAATCTACACCCCCTATTACTCTATTAAATACTACAGACAACACTCTAGTCTACTCCCCATCTACTACGTTAAACACTACAGACAACACTCTACTTAACTCTACTCCTACTCTGTTAAACACTAAAGACAACACTCTACTCCTCCTACTCTGTTAAACACGACAGACAACACCATACTCCCCTCCTACTCTGTTAAACACTAAGACAACACTCTACTTCCCTCCTACTCTGTTAAACACTAAAGACAACACTCTACTTCCCTCCTACTCTGTTAAACACTACAGACAACACTCTGTTAACTCTACTCCTACTCTGTTAAACACTAAAGACAACACTCTACTCCTCCTACATTTGTTAAACACTGCAGACAACAATCTACACCCATATTACTCTATTAAACACTACAGACAACACTACTTTACTCCCTCCCTACTCTGTTAAACACTATAGACAACACTCTACCTCCCCCTACTCTGTTAAACGCTACAGACAACACTCTACTCTACTCCTACTCTGTTAAACACTACGGAAAACACACTATTCCTCCTACTTGGTTAAACACTACAGACAACACACTACTCCCTCCTACTCTGTTAAACGCTACAGAAAACACACTACTCCCCTCCTACTCTGTTAAATATTACAGACAACACTCTAATCCCCTACTACTCTGGTAAACACTTCAGACAACACTCTACCTCCTCCTACTCTGTTAAACGCTACAGACACCACTCTACTCTACCTCCTCCTACTCTGTTAAACACTACAGACAACACTCTACCTCCTCCTACTCTGTTAAACACTACAGACAACACTCTACTCCCCTCCTACTCTGTTAAACACTACAGACAACACTCTACTTTACTCCCCTCCTACTCTGTTAAACACTACAGACACTCTACTCCTCCTACTCTGGTAATAACTACAGACAACACTACTCCTTCCTTCTCTGTTAAATACTACAGACAACACTCTACTCCTTCCTTCTCTGTTAAATACTACAGACAACACTCTACTCCTTCCTTCTCTGTTACATACTACAGACAGCACTCTACCTCCTCCTACTCTGTTAATAACTACAGACAACACTCTACTCTACCTCCTCCTACTCTGTTAAATACTACAGACAACACTCTGCTCTACTCCTCCCTGCTCTGTTAAATACTACAGACAACACTCTACTCCTTCCTGCTCCTTCTGCTCTGTTGGTGGCTACAGACAACACTCTACCTCCTCTCCTACTCTGTTAAATACTACAGACAACACTCTACTCCTCCTACTCTGTTAAACACTACAGACAACACTCTACTTTCCTTCCCCCTCTACCTACTCTGTTAAACACTACAGACAACACTCTACTCCCCCTCCTACTCTGTTAAACACTACAGACAACACTCTACTCTACCCTCCTACTCTGTTAAACACTACAGACAACACTCTACTCCCCTCCTACTCTGTTAAACACTACAGACAACACTCTCCTCCTACTCTGTTAAACACTACAGACAACACTCTACTCTACTCCCCTCCTACTCTGTTAAACACTACAGACAACACTACTCCTCCTACTCTGTTAAACATTACAGACAAAACACTCCCTACTCCCTCCAACTCTGTTAAACACTACAGACAACTATACTCTACTCCCTCCTACTCTGTTAAACACTAGACAACACTCCCCTCCTACTCTGTTAAACATGACAGACAACACCATAGTCCTCCTACTCTGTTAAACACTTTACTCCCCCTCCACTCTGTTAAACACTACAGACAAGACTCTACTCTTCTCCCCTCCTACACTGTTAAACACTACAGACAACACTCTACTCCCCTGCAACTCTGTTAAACACTACAGACAACACTCTACTCTACTCCACTCTTACTCTGTTAAAAACTACAGACAACAATCTACACCTCCTACTCTATTAAATACTACAGACAATACTCTAGTCTATTTTCTCTGTTAAACACTACAGACAACACTCTACAACTCTACTCCTACTCTGTTAAACACTAAAGACAACACTCTACCCCTCCTACTCTGTTAAACACTACAGACAACACTCTACTTAACTCCCCTCCTACTCTGTTAAACACTAAAGACAACACTCTACTCCCTCCTACTTCTCTGTTAAACACTGCAGACAACACTCTACACCCCTATACTCTATTAAACACTACAGACAACACTACTTTTACTCCCTCCTACTCTGTTAAACACTATAGACAACACTCTACTCCCCCTACTCTGTTAAACACTACAGACAACACTCTACTCTACTCCTACTCTGTTAAACACTACAGAAAACACACTATTCTCCTACTCTGTTAAACACTACAGACAACACACTACTCCTCCTACTCTGTTAAACGCTACAGAAAACACTCTACTCTCCCTCCTACTCTGTTAAATACTACAGACAACACTCTATTCCCTCCTACTCTGTTAAACACTACAGACAACACTCTACTCCTCCTACTCTGTTAAACACTACAGACAACACTCTACTCCTCCTCCTACTCTGTTAAACACTACAGACAACACTCTACTCCTCCTACTCTGTTAAACTACAGACAACACTCTACCTCCTCCTACTCTGTAAAAACTACAGACAACACTACTTTACTCCCTCCTACTCTGTTAAACACTACAGACAACACTCTACTCCCTCCTACTCTGGTTAATAACTCAGACAACACTCTACTCCTTCCTTTCTCTGTTAAATACTACAGACAACACTCTACTCCTCCTTCTCTGTTAAATACTACAGACAACACCTCTACTCCTCCTCCTACTCTGTTAATGCTACAGACAACACTCTACTCTACTCCTTCCTTCTCTGTTAAATACTACAGACAACACTCTACTCTACTCCCTCCTTCTCTGTTAAATACTACAGACAACACTCTACCTCCTCCTACTCTGTTAAACACTACAGACAACACTCTACTCCCCCTCCTACTCTGTTAAACACTACAGACAACACTCTACTCCTTCCTTCTCTGTTAAATACTACAGACAACACTCTACTCCTTCCTTCTCTGTTAAATACTACAGACAACACTCTACTCCTTCCTTCTCTGTTACATACTACAGACAACACTCTACTCCTTCCTACTCTGTTAATAACTACAGACAACACTCTACTCTACTCCCTCCTACTCTGTTAAACACAACAGACAACACTCTACTCCCCTCCTACTCTGTTAAACACTACAGACAACACTCTACTCTACTCCCTCCTACTCTGTTAAACACAACAGACAACACTCTACTCCTCCTACTCTGTTAAACACTACAGACAACACTCTACTCCTCCTACTCTGTTAAACACTACAGACAACACTCTACTCTACTCCCTCCTACTCTGTTAAACACTACAGACAACTCTACTCTACTCCCTCCTACTCCGTTAAACATTACAGACAAAACACTACCCTACTCCCTCCAACTCTGTTAAACACTACAGATGACACTATACTCTACTCCCCTCCTACTCTGTTAAATACTAGACAACACTCTGCTCCTCCTACTCTGTTAAACATGACAGACAACACCATAGTCCCCTCCTACTCTGTTAAACACCACACACAACAATTTACTCCCCTCCCACTCTGTTAAACACTACTGATGCCACTATACTCTTCTCCTCCTACATTGTTAAACACTGCAGACAACACTCTACTCCCGTGCAACTCTGTTAAACACTACAGACAACACTCTACTCTACACCACTCTTACTCTGTTAAAAACCACAGACAACAATCTACACCCCTATTACTCTATTAAATACTACAGACAACACTCTAGTCTACTCCCCATCTACTACGTTAAACACTACAGACAACACTCTACTTAACTCTACTCCTACTCTGTTAAACACTAAAGACAACACTCTACTCCTCCTACTCTGTTAAACACGACAGACAACACCATACTCCTCCCTACTCTGTTAAACACTACAGACAACACTCTGCTTAACTCTACTCCTACTCTGTTAAACACTAAAGACAACACTCTACTTCCTCCTACTCTGTTAAACACTACAGACAACACTCTACTTAACTCTACTCCTACTCTGTTAAACACTAAAGACAACACTCTACTCCTCCTACATTGTTAAACACTGCAGACAACAATCTACACCCATATTACTCTATTAAACACTACAGACAACACTACTTTACTCCCTCCTACTCTGTTAAACACTATAGACAACACTCTACCTCCCCTACTCTGTTAAACGCTACAGACAACACTCTACTCTACTCCTACTCTGTTAAACACTACGGAAAACACACTATTCCCTCTCCTACTGGTTAAACACTACAGACAACACACTACTCCCCTCCTACTCTGTTAACGCTACAGAAAACACACTACTCCCTCCTACTCTGTTAAATACTACAGACAACACTCTATTCCCTACTACTTGGTAAACACTTCAGACAACACTCTACCTCCTACTTGTTAAACGCTACAGACACCACTCTACTTACTCCTCCTACTTGTTAAACACTACAGACAACACTCTACCTCCTCCTACTCTGTTAAACACTACAGACAACACTTTACCTCCTCCTACTTGTAAAACACTACAGACAACACTACTTTTTACTCCCTCCTACTTGTTAAACACTACAGACAACACTCTACTCCCCTCCTACTCTGGTAAGCACTACAGACAACACTCTACTCCTTCCTTCTCTGTTAAATACTACAGACAACACTCTACTCCTTCCTTCTCTGTTAAATACTACAGACAACACTCTACTCCTTCCTTCTCTGTTACATACTACAGACAGCACTCTACCTCCTCCTACTCTGTTAATAACTACAGACAACACTCTACTCTACTCCTTCCTTCTCTGTTAAATACTACAGACACCACTCTACTCTACCTCCTCCTACTCTGTTAAACACTACAGACAACACTCTACCTCCTCCTACTCTGGTAAGCACTACAGACAACACTCTACTCCCCTCCTACTCTGGTAAGCACTACAGACAACACTCTACTCCTTCCTTCTCTGTTAAATACTACAGACAACACTCTACTCCTTCCTTCTCTGTTAAATACTACAGACAACACTCTACTCCTTCCTTCTCTGTTACATACTACAGACAGCACTCTACCTCCTCCTACTCTGTTAATAACTACAGACAACACTCTACTCTACTCCCTCCTACTCTGTTAAACACAACAGACAACACTCTACTCCCTCCTACTCTGTTAAACACTACAGACAACACTCTACTCTACTCCTCCTGCTCTGTTAAACACAACAGACAACACTCTACTCCTCCTACTCTGTTAAACACTACAGACAACACTCTACTCCCTCTCCTACTCTGTTAAACACTACAGACAACACTCTACTCTACTCCCCTCCTACTCTGTTAAACACTACAGACAACTCTACTCTACTCCCTCCTACTCCAGTTAAACATTACAGACAAAACACTACCCTACTCCCCTCCAACTCTGTTAAACACTACAGATGACACTATACTCTACTCCTCCTACTCTGTTAAATACTAGACAACACTCTACTCCCCTCCTACTCTGTTAAACATGACAGACAACACCATAGTCCCCTCCTACTCTGTTAAACACCACACACAACAATTTACTCCCCCTCCCACTCTGTTAAACACTACTGATGCCACTATACTCTTCTCCTCCTACATTGTTAAACACTGCAGACAACACTCTACTCCCGTGCAACTCTGTTAAACACTACAGACAACACTCTACTCTACACCACTCTTACTCTGTTAAAAACCACAGACAACAATCTACACCCCTATTACTCTATTAAATACTACAGACAACACTCTAGTCTACTCCCCATCTACTACGTTAAACACTACAGACAACACTCTACTTAACTCTACTCCTACTCTGTTAAACACTAAAGACAACACTCTACTTCCTACTCCACGACAGACAACACTATATTCTCCTACTTGTTAAACACTACAGACAACACTCTATTTAACTCTACTCCTACTTGTTAAACACTAAAGACAACACTCTTCCCTCCTACTCTGTTAAACACTACAGACAACACTCTACTTAACTCTACTTCCTACTCTGTTAAACACTAAAGACAACACTCTACTCCTCCTACATTTGTTAAACACTGCAGACAACAATCTACACCCATATTACTCTATTAAACACTACAGACAACACTACTTTACTCCCTCCTACTCTGTTAAACACTATAGACAACACTCTACCTCCCCTACTCTGTTAAACGCTACAGACAACACTCTACTCTACTCCTACTCTGTTAAACACTACGGAAAAACACACTATTCCCTCCTACTCGGTTAAACACTACAGACAACACACTACTCCCCTCCTACTTGTTAAACGCTACAGAAACACACTACTCCTCCTACTCTGTTAAATACTACAGACAACACTCTATTCCCCTACTACTTGGTAAACACTTCAGACAACACTCTACCTCCTCCTACTCTGTTAAACGCTACAGACACCACTCTACTCTACTCCCTCCTACTCTGTTAAACACTACAGACAACACTCTACTTCCTCCTACTCTGTTAAACACTACAGACAACACTTACCTCCTCCTACTCTGTAAAACACTACAGACAACACTACTTTTACTCCCTCCTACTTGTTAAACACTACAGACAACACTCTACTCCTCCTACTCTGGTAAGCACTACAGACAACACTCTACTCCTTTCCTTCTCTGTTAAATACTACAGACAACACTCTACTCCTTCCTTCTCTGTTAAATACTACAGACAACACTCTACTCCTTCCTTCTCTGTTACATACTAGACAGCACTCTACCTCCTCCTACTCTGTTAATAACAACACTCTACTCTACTCAGTTACAAGACACTCTACTCTACCTCCTCCTACTCTGTTAAACACTACAGACAACACTCTACCTCCTCCTACTCTGGTAAGTACTACAGACAACACTCTACTCTACTCCCCTTCTACTCTGTTAAATACTACAGACAGCACTCTACTCCCCTCCTACTCTGTTAAACACCACACACAACACTCTCCTCCTCCTACTCTGTTAAACACTACAGACAACACTCTACTCTACTCCCCTCCTACTCTGTTAAACACTACAGACAACACTCTACTCCCCTCCTACTCTGTTAAACACTACAGACAACACACTACTCCCCTCCTACTTGGTTAAACACTACAGACAACACGCTACTCCCCTCCTACTCTGTTAAACACTACAGACAACACTCTACTCCTCCTACTCTGTTAAATACTACAGACAACACTCTACCTCCTTCTACTCTGTTAAACTCTACAGACAACACTCTACCTCCCCCTACTCTGTTAAATACTACAGACAACACTCTACTCTACTCCTTCCTTCTCTGTTAAATACTACAGACAACACTCTACCTCCTCCTACTCTGTTAAATACTACAGACAACACTCTACCTCCCCCTACTCTGTTAAATACTACAGACAACACTCTACTCTACTCCTTCCTTCTCTGTTAAATACTACAGACAACACTCTACTCTACTCCTTCCTCCTCTGTTAAATACTACAGACAACACTCTACTCTACTCCTTCCTCCTCTGTTAAATACTACAGACAACACTCTACTCCTTCCTTCTCTGTTAAATACTACAGACAGCACTCTACCTCCTCCTACTCTGTTAATAACTACAGACAGAACTCTACCTCCTCCTACTCTGTTAATAACTACAGACAACACTCTACTCTCCTTCCTTCTCTGTTAAATACTACAGACAGCACTCTACCTCCTCCTACTCTGTTAAATACTACAGACAACACTCTACTCTACTCCTTCCTTCTCTGTTAAATACGACAGACAACACTCTACTCCTTCCTTCTCTGTTAAATACTACAGACAACACTCTACCTCCTCCTACTCTGTTAAATACTACAGACAACACTCTACTCTACTTTTCCTTCTCTGTTAAATACTACAGACAGCACTACCTCCTCCTACTCTGTTAAATACTACAGACAACACTCTACCTCCTCCTTCTCTGTTAAATACTACAGACAACACTCTACTCTACTCCTTCCTTCTCTGTTAAATACTACAGACAACACTCTACTCTACTCCTTCCTCCTCTGTTAAATACTACAGACAACACTCAGCACTACCTCCTCCTACTCTGTTAAATACTACAGACAACACTCTACCTCCTCCTACTCTGTTAATAACTACAGACAACACTCTACTCTACTCCTTCCTCCTACTCTGTTAAATACTACAGACAACACTCTACTCTACTCCTTCCTCCTCTGTTAATAACTACAGACAACACTCTACTCTACTCCTTCCTCCTCTGTTAAATACTACAGACAACACTCTACTCTACTCCTTCCTCCTCTGTTAAATACTACAGACAACACTCTACTCTACTCCTTCCTCCTCTGTTAAATACTACAGACAACACTCTACTCTACTCCTTCCTCCTCTGTTAAATACTACAGACAACACTCTACTCTACTCCTTCCTTCTCTGTTAAACACTACAGACAACACTCTACTCTACTCCTTCCTTCTCTGTTAAATACTACAGACAACACTCTACTCCTTCCTTCTCTGTTAAATACTACAGACAACACTCTACTCTTTCCTTCTCTGTTAAATACTACAGACAACACTCTACTCCTTCCTTCTCTGTTAAATACTACAGACAACACTCTACTCCTT
>NW_024607509.1:0-28226 GCF_018296145.1 Oncorhynchus tshawytscha | reverse complement strand
CACTGATACTCCATCACACTGATACTCCATCAGACTGATATTCCAACACACTGATACTCCATCACACTGATATCCATCCATCACACTGATACTCCATCACACACATGCTCCATCACACACAGTAACTCCATCACACCGATACTCCATAACACACTGATACTCCACCACACTGATACTCCATCACACTGATACTCCACCACACACTGATACTCCATCACACACTGATACTCCATCACACTGATACTCCATCACACACTGATACTCCATCACACTGATACTCCATCACACACTGATACTCCATCACACTGATACTCCACCACACTGATACTCCATCACACTGATACTCCATCACACTGATAATCCACCACACTGATACTCCATCACTGATGCACACACTAACTCCATCACACTGATACTCCATAACACACTGATACTCCACCACACTGATACTCCATCACACTGATACTCCACCACACTGACTGATACTCCATCACACACTGATATCTCCATCACACTGATACTCCATCACACACTGATACTACTCCACCACACACACTGATACTCCATCACACACTGATACTCCATCACACTGATACTCCACCACAATGATACTCCATCACCCACTGATACTCCATCACACCCTGATACTCCATCACACCCTGATACTCCATCACACTGATACTCCACCACACTGATACTCCACCACGATGATACTCCATCACACACTGATACTCTATCACACTGATACTCCATCACACACTGATACTCCATCACACTGATACTCCATCACACTGATACTCCATCACACACTGATACTCCATCACACTGATACTCCATCACACTGATACTCCATCGCACACTGATACTCCATCACACACTGATACTCCATCACACTGATAATCCACCACACTGATACTCCATCACACTGATACTCCATCACACTGATATTCCATCACACTGATACTCCATCACACTGATAATCCACCACACTGATACTCCATCACACTGATACTCCATCACACTGATACTCCATCACACTGATACTCCACCATACTGATACTCCATCACACACTGATACTCCATCACACACTGATACTCCATCACACACTGATACTCCACCACACTGATACTCCATCACACTGATACTCCAACACACTGATACTCCATCACACACTGATACTCCATCACACACACTGATACTCCACCACACTGATACTCCATCACACTGATACTCCATCACACACTGATACTCCACCACACTGATACTCCATCACACTGATACTCCATCACACTGATACTCCATCACACTGATACTCCACCACAATGATCACTCCATCACCTGATACTCCATCACACCCTGATACTCCATCACACCCTGATACTCCATCACACACTGATACTCCATCACACTGATACTCCACCACACTGATACTCCACCACACTGATACTCCACCACGATGATACTCCATCACACTGATACTCCATCACACACTGATACTCCATCACACTGATACTCCACCACACTGATACTCCATCACACTAATACTCCATCACACTGATAATCCACCACACTGATACTCCATCACTCACAGTAACTCCATCACACTGATACTCCATAACACACTGATACTCCACCACACTGATACTCCATCACACTGATACTCCACCACACACTGATACTCCATCACACACTGATACTCCATCACACACTGATACTCCATCACACTGATACTCCATCACACACTGATACTCCACCACACTGATACTCCATCACACTGATACTCCAACACACTAATACTCCATCACACTGATAATCCACTACACTGATACTCCATCACACTGATAATTCACCACACTGATACTCCATCACACTGATACTCCATCACACACTGATACTCCACCACACTGATACTCCATCACACTGATACTCCATCACACACACTGATACTCCATCACACACTGATACTCCATCACACTGATACTCCATCACACTGATACTCCACCACACTGATACTCCATCACACTGATACTCCATCACACACTGATCCTCCATCACACACTGATACTCCATCACACTGATACTCCATCACACTGATACTCCAACACACTGATACTCCAACACACTGATACTCCATCATACACTGATACTCCATCACACTGATACTCCATCACACTGATACTCCATCACACACTGATACTCCATCACACGCTGATACTCCATCACACTGATACTCCATCACAATGATACTCCACCACACACTGATACTCCATCACACTGATACTCCATCACACACTGATACTCCATCACACTGATACTCCATCACACACTGATACTCCATCACACCGATACTCCACCACACTGATATTCCATCACACTGATACTCCATCACACTGATATTCCATAACACACTGATACTCCATCATACACTGATACTCCATCACACACTGATACTCCATCACACTGATACTCCATCACACACTGATACTCCACCACACTGATACTCCATCACACACTGATACTCCATCACACACTGATACTCCATCACACTGACTGACCCTGTATATAGTCACCTTACCCCAAAACATATCTACCTCCATCACTCCAGTATCCCTGTCTCCTTAACCCTAAACATATCTACCTCCATAACTCCAGTATCCCTGTCTCCTTACCCCTATAAATATCTACCTCCATCACTCCAGTATCTCTGTACATTGTTAATATGGTACTGACCCTGTATATAGTCCCTTACCCCTATACACATCTACCTCCATCACGCCAGTATCCCTGTCTCCTTCCCCCTATACATATCTACCTCCATCACGCCAGTATCCCTGTCTCCTTCCCCCTATCCATATCTACCTCCATCACTCCAGTATCTCTGTACATTGCTAATATGGTACTGATCCTGTATATAGTATGATTACCCCTATACATATCTACCTCCATCACTCCAGTATCCCTGTACATTGTTAATATGGAACTGACCCTGTATATAGTCACCTTACCCCTATACATATCTACCTCCATCACTCCAGTATCCCTGTACATTGTTAATATGGTACTGACCCTGTATATAGTATGATTGCCCCTATACATATCTACCTCCATCACTCCAGTATCCCTGTACATTGTTAATATGGTACTGACCCTGTATATAGTATGATTGCCCCTATACATATCTACCTCCATCACTCCAGTATCCCTGTACATTGTTAATATGGTACTGACCCTGTATATAGTATGATTGACCCTATACATATCTACCTCCATCACTCCAGTATCCCTGTACATTGTTAATATGGTACTGACCCTGTATATAGTCACCTTACCCCTATACATATCTACCTCCATCACTCCAGTATCCCTGTACATTGTTAATATGGTACTGACCCTGTATATAGTATGATTGCCCCTATACATATCTACCTCCATCACTTCAGTATCCCTGTCTCCTTACCCCTATACATATCTACCTCCATCACTCCAGTATCCCTGTACATTGTTAATATGGTACTGACCCTGTATATAGTCACCTTCCCCCTATACATATCTACCTCCATCACTCCAGTGTCCCTGTACATTGTTAATATGGTACTGACCCTGTATATAGTATGATTGCCCCTATACATATCTACCTCCATCACTCCAGTATCCCTGTACATTGTTAATATGGTACTGACCCTGTATATAGTCTCCTTACCCCTATACATATCTACCTTCATCACTCCAGTATCCCTGTCTCCTTCCCCCTATACATATCTACCTCCATCACTCCAGTATCCCTGTCTCCTTCCCCCTATACATATCTACCTCCATCACTCCAGTATCCCTGTACATTGTTAATATGGTACTGACCCTGTATATAGTCACCTTCCCCTATACATATCTACCTCCATCACTCCAGTATCCCTGTCTCCTTCCCCCTATACATATATACCTCCATCACTCCAGTATCCCTGTCTCCTTCCCCCTATACATATCTACCTCCATCACTCCAGTATCCCTGTCTCCTTCCCCCTATACATATCTACCTCCTTCACTCCAGTATCCCTGTCTCCTTCCCCCTATACATATCTACCTCCATCACTCCAGTATCCCTGTACATTGTTAATATGGTACTGCCCTGTATATAGTCACCTACATATCTACCTCCATCACTCCAGTATCCCTGTACATTGTTAATATGGAACTGACCCTGTATATAGTCACCTTACCCCTATACATATCTACCTCCATCACTCCAGTATCCCTGTCTCCTTCCCCCTATACATATCTACCTCCATCACTCCAGTATCCCTGTCTCCTTACCCCTATACATATCTACCTCCATCACTCCAGTATCCCTGTCTCCTTACCCCTATACATATCTACCTCCATCACTCCAGTGTCCCTGTCTCCTTACCCCTATACATATATACCTCCATCACTCCAGTATCCCTGTACATGTTAATATGGTACTGACCCTGTATATAGTCACCTTACCCCTATACATATCTACCTCCATCACTCCAGTATCCCTGTCTCCTTACCCCTATACATATCTACCTCCATCACTCCAGTATCCCTGTCTCCTTACCCCTATACATATCTACCTCCATCACTCCAGTATCCCTGTACATGTTAATATGGTACTGACCCTGTATATAGTATGATTGCCCCTATACATATATACCTCCATCACTCCAGTATCCCTGTACATGTTAATATGGTACTGACCCTGTATATAGTATGATTGCCCCTATACATATCTACCTCCATCACTCCAGTATCCCTGTACATTGTTAATATGGTACTGACCCTGTATATAGTATGATTGCCCCTATACATATCTACCTCATCACTCCAGTATCCCTGTACATGTTAATATGGTACTGACCCTGTATATAGTATGATTGCCCCTATACATATCTACCTCCATCACTCCAGTATCCCTGTACATTGTTAATATGGTATTGACCCTGTATATAGTATGATTGCCCCTATACATATCTACCTCCATCACTCCAGTATCCCTGTACATTGTTAATATGGTACTGACCCTGTATATAGTATGATTGCCCCTATACATATCTACCTCCATCACTCCAGTATCCCTGTACATTGTTAATATGGTACTGACCCTGTATATAGTATGATTGCCCCTATACATATCTACCTCCATCACTCCAGTATCCCTGTACATTGTTAATATGGTACTGACCCTGTATATAGTATGATTGCCCCTCTACATATCTACCTCCATCACTCCAGTATCCCTGTACATGTTAATATGGTACTGACCCTGTATATAGTATGATTGCCCCTATACATATCTACCTCCATCACTCCAGTATCCCTGTACATTGTTAATATGGTACTGACCCTGTATATAGTATGATTGCCCCTATACATATCTACCTCCATCACTCCAGTATCCCTGTACATTGTTAATATGGTACTGACCCTGTATATAGTATGATTGCCCCTATACATATCTACCTCCATCACTCCAGTATCCCTGTACATGTTAATATGGTACTGACCCTGTATATAGTATGATTGCCCCTATACATATCTACCTCCATCACTCCAGTATCCCTGTACATTGTTAATATGGTACTGACCCTGTATATAGTCACCTTCCCCCTCTACATATCTACCTCCATCACTCCAGTATCCCTGTACATGTTAATATGGTACTGACCCTGTATATAGTATGATTGCCCCTTTACATTGTTAATATGGTACTGACCCTGTATATAGTATGATTGCCCCTATACATATCTACCTCCATCACTCCAGTATCCCTGTCTCCTTACCCCTATACATATCTACCTCCATCACGCCAGTATCCCTGTCTCCTTACCCCTATACATATCTACCTCCATCACTCCAGTATCCCTGTACATTGTTAATATGGTACTGACCCTGTATATAGTATGATTGCCCCTATACATATCTACCTCCATCACTCCAGTATCCCTGTACATTGTTAATATGGTACTGACCCTGTATATAGTCACCTTCCCCCTATACATATCTACCTCCATCACTCCAGTATCCCTGTACATGTTAATATGGTACTGACCCTGTATATAGTATGATTGCCCCTATACATATCTACCTCCATCACTCCAGTATCCCTGTACATTGTTAATATGGTACTGACCCTGTATATAGTCACCTTCCCCCTCTACATATCTACCTCCATCACTCCAGTATCCCTGTACATTGTTAATATGGTACTGACCCTGTATATAGTATGATTGCCCCTATACATGTCTACCTCCATCACTCCAGTATCCCTGTACATTGTTAATATGGTACTGACCATGTATATAGTATGATTGCCCCTATACATATCTACCTCATCACTCCAGTATCCCTGTACATGTTAATATGGTACTGACCCTGTATATAGTATGATTGCCCCTATACATATCTACCTCCATCACTCCAGTATCCCTGTACATTGTTAATATGGTACTGACCCTGTATATAGTATGATTGCCCCTGTACATGTCTACCTCCATCACTCCAGTATCCCTGTACATGTTAATATGGTACTGACCCTGTATATAGTATGATTGCCCCTATACATATCTACCTCCATCACTCCAGTATCCCTGTACATTGTTAATATGGTACTGACCCTGTATATAGTATGATTGCCCCTATACATATCTACCTCCATCACTCCAGTATCCCTGTACATTGTTAATATGGTACTGACCCTGTATATAGTATGATTGCCCCTATACATGTCTACCTCCATCACTCCAGTATCCCTGTACATTGTTAATATGGTACTGACCATGTATATAGTATGATTGCCCCTATACATATCTACCTCATCACTCCAGTATCCCTGTACATGTTAATATGGTACTGACCCTGTATATAGTATGATTGCCCCTATACATATCTACCTCCATCACTCCAGTATCCCTGTACATTGTTAATATGGTACTGACCCTGTATATAGTATGATTGCCCCTGTACATGTCTACCTCCATCACTCCAGTATCCCTGTACATGTTAATATGGTACTGACCCTGTATATAGTATGATTGCCCCTATACATATCTACCTCCATCACTCCAGTATCCCTGTACATTGTTAATATGGTACTGACCATGTATATAGTATGATTGCCCCTATACATATCTACCTCATCACTCCAGTATCCCTGTACATGTTAATATGGTACTGACCCTGTATATAGTATGATTGCCCCTATACATATCTACCTCCATCACTCCAGTATCCCTGTACATTGTTAATATGGTACTGACCCTGTATATAGTCACCTTACCCCTATACATATCTACCTCCATCACTCCAGTATCCCTGTCTCCTTCCCCCTATACATATCTACGTCCATCACTCCAGTATCCCTGTCTCCTTCCCCCTATACATATCTACCTCCATCACTCCAGTATCCCTGTCTCCTTACCCCTATACATATCTACCTCCATCACTCCAGTGCCCTGTCTCCTTACCCCTATACATATCTACCTCCATCACTCCAGTATCCCTGTCTCCTTACCCCTATACATATATACCTCCATCACTCCAGTATCCCTGTACATGTTAATATGGTACTGACCCTGTATATAGTATGATTGCCCCTATACATATCTACCTCCATCACTCCAGTATCCCTGTCTCCTTACCCCTATACATATCTACCTCCATCACTCCAGTATCCCTGTCTCCTTACCCCTATACATATCTACCTCCATCACTCCAGTATCCCTGTACATTGTTAATATGGTACTGACCCTGTATATAGTATGATTGCCCCTATACATATCTACCTCCATCACTCCAGTATCCCTGTACATTGTTAATATGGTACTGACCCTGTATATAGTATGATTGCCCCTATACATATCTACCTCCATCACTCCAGTATCCCTGTACATTGTTAATATGGTACTGACCCTGTATATAGTATGATTGCCCCTATACATATCTACCTCCATCACTCCAGTATCCCTGTACATGTTAATATGGTACTGACCCTGTATATAGTCACCTTACCCCTATACATATCTACCTCCATCACTCCAGTATCCCTGTCTCCTTCCCCCTATACATATCTACCTCCATCACTCCAGTATCCCTGTCTCCTTACCCCTATACATATCTACCTCCATCACTCCAGTATCCCTGTCTCCTTACCCCTATACATATCTACCTCCATCACTCCAGTATCCCTGTCTCCTTACCCCTTTACATATCTACCTCCATCACTCCAGTATCCCTGTCTCCTTACCCCTATACATATCTACCTCCATCACTCCAGTATCCCTGTCTCCTTACCCCTATACATATCTACCTCCATCACTCCAGTATCCCTGTCTCCTTACCCCTATACATATCTACCTCCATCACTCCAGTATCCCTGTCTCCTTACCCCTATACATATCTACCTCCATCACTCCAGTATCCCTGTCTCCTTACCCCTATACATATATACCTCCATCACTCCAGTATCCCTGTACATGTTAATATGGTACTGACCCTGTATATAGTATGATTCCCCCTATACATATCTACCTCCATCACTCCAGTATCCCTGTACATTGTTAATATGGTACTGACCCTGTATATAGTATGATTCCCCCTATACATATCTACCTCCATCACTCCAGTATCCCTGTACATTGTTAATATGGTACTGACCCTGTATATAGTATGATTGCCCCTATACATATCTACCTCCATCACTCCAGTATCCCTGTCTCCTTACCCCTATACATATCTACCTCCATCACTCCAGTATCCCTGTCTCCTTACCCCTATACATATCTACCTCCATCACTCCAGTATCCCTGTCTCCTTACCCCTATACATATATACCTCCATCACTCCAGTATCCCTGTACATGTTAATATGGTACTGACCCTGTATATAGTATGATTCCCCCTATACATATCTACCTCCATCACTCCAGTATCCCTGTACATTGTTAATATGGTACTGACCCTGTATATAGTATGATTGCCCCTATACATATCTACCTCCATCACTCCAGTATCCCTGTCTCCTTACCCCTATACATATCTACCTCCATCACTCCAGTATCCCTGTCTCCTTACCCCTATACATATCTACCTCCATCACTCCAGTATCCCTGTCTCCTTACCCCTATACATATATACCTCCATCACTCCAGTATCCCTGTACATGTTAATATGGTACTGACCCTGTATATAGTATGATTCCCCCTATACATATCTACCTCCATCACTCCAGTATCCCTGTACATGTTAATATGGTACTGACCCTGTATATAGTATGATTGCCCCTATACATATCTACCTCCATCACTCCAGTATCCCTGTACATTGTTAATATGGTACTGACCCTGTATATAGTATGATTCCCCCTATACATATCTACCTCCATCACTCCAGTATCCCTGTACATGTTAATATGGTACTGACCCTGTATATAGTATGATTGCCCCTATACATATCTACCTCCATCACTCCAGTATCCCTGTACATTGTTAATATGGTACTGACCCTGTATATAGTATGATTGCCCCTATACATATCTACCTCCATCACTCCAGTATCCCTGTACATTGTTAATATGGTACTGACCCTGTATATAGTATGATTGCCCCTATACATATCTACCTCCATCACTCCAGTATCCCTGTACATTGTTAATATGGTACTGACCCTGTATATAGTATGATTGCCCCTATACATATCTACGGGAACTGACTTCATGTATTGTGTTCTTCTTATTTTTATATTGGGTGTTTTGTTGTTCTACTTCTGCTCTTGAGGAGTAGAGTTGTGCATGTGACATTACAACTTGAAAGTTAAAGCACACACACACACACACACTCACACTCACACTCACACACACACACACACAGTCCCACAGAGTCACGCGCCCCGTCTCCGTTTCCTTCTTCTCTTCACATCCAAACCCCAGCAGACTCCCTCTCTCTCTCAGACATCAAAGGCAGGTGAACCCAGTAAATGACAGGTGAGGTGTCTATTACCTTTTGAAACCAGGCAAGACCCAGCCAGGGATTACAACAATACAAAGGAACAGAGAGAAGAATGAACAGAGGAGTGGAGGAGGAGTAGAGGAGGAGTAGGAGGAGTGGAGGAGTGGAGGATGAGTAGAAGAGGAGTAGAGGAGGAGTAGAGGAGGAGGAGGAGGAGGAGGAGCAGGAGAGGAGGAGGAGGAGGGGAGGAGGAGGAGAGGAGGATGAGTAGAGGAGGAGGAGGAGGGAGGAGGAGTGGATGAGGGGTAGAGGAGGAGGAGTAGAGGAGGAGGAGTGGAGGAGTATAGGAGGAGGAGGAGTGGATGAGGAGTAGAGGAGGAGGAGTAGAGGAGGAGGAGTGGAGGTGTAGAGGGAGGAGGAGGAGGAGGAGGGAGGAGGAGTAGAGGAGGAGTAGGAGGAGTGGAGGGAGTGGAGGATGAGTAGAGGAGGAGGAGGAGGAGGAGGAGCAGGAGAGGAGGAGGAGGGAGGGAGGAGGAGGAGAGGAGAGGGGGAGTAGAGGAAGAGGAGGAGTGAAGGAGGAGGGATGAGGAGTAGAGGAGGAGGAGTAGAGGAGGAGGAGTGGAGGAGTATAGGAGGAGGAGGAGGGATGAGGAGTAGAGGAGGAGGAGTAGAGGAGGAGGAGGGAGGAGTAGGGAGGAGGAGGAGGAGTGGAGGAGGAGTAGAGGAGGAGGAGGAGGAGTAGAGGAGGAGGAGGGAGGAGGAGTATAGGAGGAGGAGGAGGAGGGAAGAGGAGTAGAGGAGGAGGAGTAGAAGAGGAGGAGGAGTAGAGGAGGTGTAGAGGAGGAGGACTGAAGGAGGAGTAGAGGAGGAAGAGGTGTAGAGGAGGAGGAGGAGGAGTAGAGGAGGAGGAGTGGAGGAGTATAGGAGGAGGAGGAGGAGTGGAAGAGGAGTAGAGGAGGAGGAGTAGAAGAGGAGGAGGAGTAGAGGAGGTGTAGAGGAGGAGGACTGAAGGAGGAGTAGAGGAGGAAGAGGTGTAGAGGAGGAGTAGAGGAGGAGAAGAGGAGGAGGAGTGGAGGAGGAGGAGTAGAGTAGAAGTAGAGGGGAAGGAGTTGAGGAGGAGGAGTAGATGAGGAGGAGGAGTGCAGGAGTAAAGGAGGAGGAGTAAACGATGAGTGGAGGAGTAGAGGAGGGGGAGTGGAGAAGGGGGAGTGGAGGAGGAGGAGTAGAGGGGGGAGGAGTAGAGGAGGAGTAGAAGAGGAGGATTGGAGGAGGAGGAGTAGAGGAGGAGGAGTAGAAGAAGAGGAGGAGTAGAGGAGGAGTAGAGGAAGAGGAGGAGTAGAGGAAGAGGAGGAGTAGAGGAGGAGGAGGAGGGAGGAGGAGTAGAGGAGGAGTAGAGGAGGAGTGGAGGAGGAGTAGAGGAGGAGGAGGAGGAGGAGGAGTGGAGCAGTATAGGATTAGTATAGGAGGTGGAGAAGTACAGGAGTGGAGGAGGAGTAGAGGAGGAGCGGAGGAGTGGAGCAGTAGAGGAGGAGGGAGGGAGGAGTGGAGGAGTAGAGGAGGAGGAGTGAAGGAGGAGTAGAGGAGGAGGATGAGGAGGAAGGAGTAGAGGAGGAGGAGTGGAGGAGTAGAGGAGGAGAGGAGAGGGAGTTGAGGAGGAGGAGTAGAGGAGGAGGAGTGCAGGAGTAGAGGAGGAGGAGGAGGAGTAAATGAGGAGTAGAGGAGGGGGAGTGGAGGGGGGGGAGTAGAGGAGGAGGAGAGGAGGGGGGAGTGGAGGAGGAGGAGTGGAGGAGGAGGAGTAGAGGAGGAGGAGTAGAGGAGGAGTAGAGGAAGAGGAGGAGGATGTGTAGAAGAGGAGGAGGAGTAGAGGAGGAGGGAGGAGGAGGGAGGAGAAAGAGTTGAGGATGAGGAGTAGAGGAGGTGTGTAGGTGGAGTGAGGAGGAGTGGAGGAGGAGTAGAGGAGGAGGAGCGGAGGAGGAGTAGAGGAGGAGGATGAGTAGAGGAGGTGTAGAGGAGGACTGAAGGAGGAGTAGAGGAGGAGGAGGAGTAGAGGAGGAGGAGTGGAGGAGTAGAGGAGGAGGAGTGGAGGAGGCAGAGTGGAGGAGGAGTAGAGGATGAGAATTAGTGTAGGAGTAGAGGAGGAGTGGTCTGCTAGAGGAGGAGGAGTAAAGGAGGAGTGGAGGAGGAGTAGAGGAGGAGGACTAAAGGAAGAGTAGAGGAGGAGGTATAGAGGAGGAGGAGTGGAGGAGGAGTAGAGGAGGAGGAGTGGAGGAGGAGGAGTGGAGGAGGAGTAGAGGATGAGAATTAGTGTAGGAGTAGAGGAGGAGTGGTCTGCTAGAGGAGCGGAGAGGAGGAGTAGAGGAGGAGGAGGAGTGGAGGAGGAGTAGATGAAGAGGAGGAGGAGTAGAGGAGGAGTGGAGGAGGAGTAGAGGAGGGTGTAGAGGAGGAGGACTAAATGAAGAGTAGAGGAGGAGGAGTTGTAGAGGAGGAGTAGAGGAGGAGGAGGAGTTGAGGAGGAGTAGAGGATGAGAATTAGTGTAGCAGGACTAGAGGAGGAGGAGCAGAGGAGGAGTAGAGGATGAGTGGTCTGCTAGAGAAGGAGTTGAGGAGGTGTGTAGGTGGACTAGAGGAGGATGAGTAGAGGAGTAGAAGAAGAGTGGAGGAAGAGCGGAGATGGAGTGAAGGAGGAGTAAAGGAGGAGTAAAGGAGGAGTAGAGGAGGAGCAGAGGAGGAGTAGAGGAAGAGGCGTTGAGGAAGAGGAGTATAGGAGGAGTAGAGGAGGAGGCAAAGAGGAAGAGGAGTAGAGGAGTAAGCGTTGAGGAAAAGGAGTAGAGGAGGAGGCGTTGAGGAAGAGAGGTAGAGGAGGAGGTGTTGAGGAAGAGGAGTAGAGAGGTGTATTACTATTACCTATGTTACCTAATATTACCTCAGTCACCAGTATTACTGTGTTACCTAGTATTACCTCAGTCACCAGTATTACTGTGTTACCTAGTATTACCTCAGTCACCAGTATTACTGTGTTACCTAATATTACCTTAGTCACCAGTATTACTGTGTTACCTAGTATTACCTCAGTCACCAGTATTACTGTGTTACCTAGTATTACCTCAGTCACCAGTATTACTGTGTTACCTAGTATTACCTCAGTCACCAGTATTACTGTGTTACCTAGTATTACCTCAGTCACCAGTATTACTGTGTTACCTAGTATTACCTCAGTCACCAGTATTACTGTGTTACCTAGTATTACCTCAGTCACCAGTATTACTGTGTTACCTAGTATTACCTCAGTCACCAGTATTACTGTGTTACCTAACATTACCTTAGTCACCAGTACGTGTCACCAGTCCTGTGCATCCTGTGTCTGCTCCTCGTTCTCGACCTGAGGTACGTGTCACGTGAGCAGCCAGAGCTGCCAGTCTGCATGGAGCAGCCAGGATCCGCCAGTCAGCCATGATCTTCCAGATCCGCCAGTCAGCCAGGATCCGCCAGTCAGCCAGGATCTGCCAGAACCACCAGCTAGCCAGGATCCGCCAGTCAGCCAGGATCTTCCAGAACCACCAGCCAGCCAGGATCTGCCAGAGCCTACTACCTGCCTGAGTTTCCTCTCAATACTGGGCTTCCTCTCGGTACTAGGCATCCTCTCAGTGCTGAGCTTCCCCTCAGTCTCGAGCTACCCCTCAGTCCCGAGCTTCCCCTCAGTCCCGAGCTTCCCCTCAGTCCCGAGCTTCCCCTCAGTCCAGTGGGGTCCTTGGTGAGTGTTATTAGGCCTAGGTCGGCGGCAAGGGTCGCCAATCAAAGGACGCGTTACAGGGGACTAAGACTTGGTTGGAGTGGGGTCCACGTCCCGAGCTGGAGCCGCCACCGTGGACAGACGCCCACCCGGACCCTCCCTATAGGTTTTAGTGTGCTGCCGGGAGTCCGCACCTTGGGGGGGTTCTGTCACGCCCTGGTCTTAGTATTTTGTGTTTATATATTTATTTGGTCAGGCCAGGGTGTGACATGGGTTTATTTTGTGTTGTGTTTATTATGGGGGTTTTTCCTAGGTTTTGGGATTGTGGCTTTGTGGGGTGTTCTAGCAAAGTCTATGGTTGCCTGAGGCGGTTCTCAATCAGAGGCAGGTGATTCTCGTTGTCTCTGATTGGGAACCATATTCTTTGAGTGTTTGGTGGGTGATTGTTCCTGTCTAAGTGTTTTGTATTTCACCAGATAGGCTGTATAGGTTTTCACGGTCTGTTTGTTGTTTTGTATTTCGTGTTTATTAGTTTATCAAACATGTATCTAACTTACCACGCTGCATTTTACAACGTGTGAGTCCCAAATTGAATCCTATTCCCTACATGGTACCCTGCTGTTGAGACCCCTATGGACCCTGGTCAAAAGTAGTGCACTGAATAGGGTGCCATTGGAGACGTAGATTTGCTCTGCACCACACCACACTGCATCGTGCTATACTGCACCCAGTGTAACGGATGTGAAACGCTAGCTTAGTTAGCGGTGTTGCGCGCTAAATAGTGTTTCAATCGGTGACGTCACTTGCTCTGAGACCTTGAAGTAGTAATTCCCCTTGCTCTGCAAGGGCCGCGGCTTTTGTGGAGCGATGGGTAACGATGCTTCGAGGGGGACTGTTGTTGATGTGTGCAGAGGGTCCTTAGTTCGCGCCCGGGTATGGGCGAGGGGACGGTCTAAAGTTATACTGTTACACCAGCACCACAGAAACTAACCCAGACCAAGCCAGACAGACAGAGCACCCACAGCCCTCCCTCAGCCTGCCAGGTGGCCAACACTCTCTCACTGACTCTCAAACTAACAGACCGTGGAAGGTGGCAAGGAACAGCCAGAGAACAGCCAGGATTAATAGAAACCAGCCAGTACTCTAGTAGAAACGAGCCAGCCATGACTCTAATAGAACCCAGACAGGACTCTAATACAAAATAGCCAGCCAGGACAAGAAAAAACTGGACTCTCATAGAAAACCAGGCAGGATTCTAATATGACTTGAATAGAAAACAGACAGGACTCTAATAGAAAACAGCCAGCCAGGACTCTGATAGAAAAACAGACAGAACAAAAAAATGGACTGTAATAGAAAACAGTCAGAGAAATCTAATTTTAAAAAACAGACAGGATTCTAATAGTAAACATTCTATAATAGAAATAGACAGGATTCTAATAGTAAACATTCTATAATAGAAATAGACAGGATTCTAATAGTAAACATTCTATAATAGAAATAGACAGGATTCTAATAGTAAACATTCTATAATAGAAATAGACAGGATTCTAATAGTAAACATTCTATAATAGAAACAGACAGGATTCTAATAGTAAACATTCTATAATAGAAACAGATTCTAATAGTAAAAAGACAGAGAGGAATCTAACAGAAAGACAGGACTCTCATAATAGAAAACAGACATACAAGATTCTAATTGAAAACATACAGGACTCTGTCCGGGTAGCCATTAAATGAACAGCAGTTGTATGGCTTGTGGGTAGAAGCTGTGATGGAGCCTTTTGGACCTAGACTTGGTTTTTATTTGTTTAACCTTTTATTTAACTAGACCAAACCAGGATGACGCTGGGCGAATTGTGCGCCGCCCTATGAGACTCCCAATCATAGTCGGATGTGATACTGCCTGGATCTGAACCAGGTACTGTAGTGACGCCTTTTGCACTGAGATGCAGTGCCTCAGACCGGCGCAGCGCTCTGGTACCCCTTGCCGTGCGGTAGCAGAGAGAACAGTCTATGAATAGGGTGGCTGGAGTCTTTGACAGTTTTTAGGGCCTTCCTCTGACACCGCCTGGTATACAGGTCCAGGATGACAGGAGGCTTGGCCCCAGTGACGTACTGGACCGTACGTACTACCCTCTGTAGTGCCCTGCGGTCGGAGGCCGAGCAGTTGCCATACAAGGCAGAGATGTAATGAGTCAGGATGCTCTCGATGTTGCAGCTGTAGAACCTTTTGAGGATCTGAGGACCCATGCCAAATCTTTTCAGTCTCCTGAGGGGTAATAGGTGTTGTCGTGCCCTCTTCACGACTGTCTTGGTGTGTTTGGTCCATGATAGTTTGTTGTTGATGTGGACACCAAGAAACTTGAAGCTCTCGACCTGCTCCACTACAGCCCTGTCGATGTTAATGGGGGCCTGTTCAGCCAACCTTTTCCTGTAGTCCACGATCATCTCCTTTGTCTTGATCACATTGAGGGAGAGGTTGTTGTTGTCCTGACACCACACTGCCAGGTCTCTAACCTCCTCCCTATAGGCTGTCTCATCGTTGTCGGTGATCAGCTAACTAAATGACGGTGTTGGAGTCATCTCTCATAGAAAACATACAGGTCACACGCTGTCACAGTCAGTCTGTAGATGTTCTACAGATGGTCATACTATCATCAAACCATGAGTTGATAAGCAACTGCTTGCTAAGGTTAGGGTTAGAATAAGGGTTAAGGTAAGGGTTAAGGCTAGGGTTAGAATAAGGATTAAGGTAAGGGTTAAGGCTAGGGTTAGAATAAGGGTTAAGGTAAGGGTTAAGGCTAGGGTTAGAATAAGGGTTAAGGTAAGGGTTAAGGCTAGGGTTAGAATAAGGGTTAAGGTAAGGGATAAGGCTAGGGTTAGAATAAGGGTTAAGGTAAGGGTTAAGGTTGGGGTTAGAATAAGGGTTAAGGTAAGGGTTAAGGCTAGGGTTAGAATAAGGGTTAAGGTAAGGGTTAAGGCTAGGGTTAGAATAAGGGTTAAGGTAAGGGTTAAGGCTAGGGTTAGAATAAGGGTTAAGGTAAGGGTTAAGGCTAGGGTTAGAATAAGGGTTAAGGTAAGGGTTAAGGCTAGGGTTAGAATAAGGGTTAAGGTAAGGGTTAAGGTTGGGGTTAGAATAAGGGTTAAGGTAAGGGTTAAGGCTAGGGTTAGAATAAGGGTTAAGGTAAGGGTTAGAATAAGGGTTAAGGTTAGGGTTAGAATAAGGGTTAGGGTTATGGTAAGGGTTAAGGCTAGGGTTAGAATAAGGGTTAAGGTTAGGGTTAGGTTTAGAATAAGGATTAGGGTAAGGGGTAAGGTTAGGGTTAGAATAAGGGTTAGGGTTATGGTAAGGGTTAAGGCTAGGGTTAGAATAAGGGTTAAGGTAAGGGTTAGAATAAGGGTTAAGGTTAGGGTTAGAATAAGGGTTAGGGTTAAGGTAAGGGTTAAGGCTAGGTTAGAATAAGGGTTAAGGTAAGGGTTAGAATAAGGGTTAAGGCTAGGGTTAGAATAAGGGTTAGGGTTATGGTAAGGGTTAAGGTTATGGTTAGAATAAGGGTTAGGGTTATGGTAAGGGTTAAGGCTAGGGTTAGCATAAGGGTTAAGGTAAGGGTTAGTATAAGGGTTAGGGTTATGGTAAGGGTTAAGGCTAGGGTTAGAATAAGGGTTAAGGTAAGGGTTAGAATAAGGGTTAGGGTTAGAATAAGGGTTAAGGTTATGTTAGGGTGTTAGGTTAGGTTTAGGGTAAGGGGTAAGGTTAGGGTAAGGTTAGGGTGTTAGGTTAGGGTTAGGTTTAGAATAAGGGTTAGGTTTAGGGTAAGGGTGTTAGGTTAGGGTTCAAGCAAGGGTTAGGTAAGGGATTAGGTTTAGGGTTAGTGTAAGGTTAGGGTTAGGGTTAGGGTAAGGTTAGGGTTAGGGTAAGGTTAGGGTTAGGGTAAGGTTAGGGTGTTAGGTTAGGGTTAGAGTTAGGTAAGGGGGAAAACAGCTCTTACCCACAAGGAGTACAGAGTGCACGGGCACATAGAGAATTAGCCCCCTCATTTTATGAGCCTCTAGTTAAACCCTGGTATCATTTTAATGTGTTCTAAAATAGGTGAGGTGGTCCCAGAACGCTGAACTTCCAACCAGAATGAAGGGTAGTCCCCTGTAATGTTTGTTAATGGTCACTCGACAGTAGTAAAACAGTAGTACCATAAAACAGTAGACACCAAGTGTCTTTTGCAATGGAATACCCAAGATACATATGTCTTTCGTTTTTTCCCTTGGGAGATTCAAACCAGCAATTTACCAGTAACTCCTATGCTCTAATCACTGGGCTATCCTGGCCAGGTGCATAGCATTTGACCTGTGAAGAATGTTTGTAAACTGGACAAAAACGGATTTTAGATGGGAAGAGATGACACCAACAACACCAATCCTCAAAACATATAAATCCTCAAAATCATAAATATAAATAGATGAATAAATGAATGAATATTTTTTTTTGCGCCTCAAAAGGCACCCCAGTGCTGATTGTAGAAAGAAGTGCATTAAGAGAAGGGAGTAGAAATCCAAATAGCCTCCCTTTAAATTCAAAAGAGAAAGGAAATATATTCCGTTATCATGCAAATCAAACAAAGTCACACAGAAAAAAATCCCATCAAAATAAGAATGAATAAATACCTCATTTAAATAAGAATGAATAAATGAATACCTAATTAACTAAGAAACCACAGATATTCAATAGAGGATCTATTAGAACTGGGTAGGAGGTTATTTGGTACAGTCAGTGCCACCTCCCCACACAAACAATATGTTGTCAAAAATATGTATTTCTGGTTGGAGAAAGATCCACAAAGGGACTCTGGTCAATCTCGTTGAGACCAGTGGGGGTAGGTGTGCCCAATTTATTCATCCAAATTTTCTCTGCTGCCTTGGGCCTTGGACCACCCCACCCCAGACACCAGGCCAGAGATAGACTTCACCCCAGACACCAGGCCAGAGATATACAACACCCCAGACACCAGGCCAGAGATATACAACACCCCAGACACCAGGCCAGAGATAGACCCCACCCCAGACACCATGCCAGAGATAGACCCCACCCCAGACTCAAGGCCAGAGATAGACCCCACCCCAGACTCCAGGCCAGAGAGACCCCACCTCAGACTCCAGGCCAGAGATAGACCCCACCCCAGACTCCAGGCCAGAGATAGACCCCACCCCAGACTCCAGGCCAGAGATAGACCCCACCCCAGACTCCAGGCCAGAGAGAGACCCCACCCCAGACACCAGGCCAGAGATAGACCCCACCCCAGACTCCAGGCCAGAGGTAGACCACACCCCAGACTCCAGGCCAGAGATAGACCCCACCTCAGACTCCAGGCCAGAGATAGACCCCACCCCAGACTCCAGGCCAGAGATAGACCCCACCCCAGACTCCAGGCCAGAGATAGACCCCACCCCAGACACCAAGCCAGAGATAGACCCCACCCCAGACTCCAGGCCAGAGATAGACCCCACCCCAGACTCCAGGCCAGAGATATACAACACCCCAGACACCAGGCCAGAGATATACAACACCCCAGACACCAGGCCAGAGATAGACCCCACCCCAGACACCATGCCAGAGATAGACCCCACCCCAGACTCAAGGCCAGAGATAGACCCCACCCCAGACTCCAGGCCAGAGAGAGACCCCACCCCAGACACCAGGCCAGAGATAGACCCCACCCCAGACTCCAGGCCAGAGGTAGACCACACCCCAGACTCCAGGCCAGAGATAGACCCCACCTCAGACTCCAGGCCAGAGATAGACCCCACCCCAGACTCCAGGCCAGAGATAGACCCCACCCCAGACTCCAGGCCAGAGATAGACCCCACCCCAGACTCTAGGCCAGAGATAGACCCCACCCCATACCCAGGCCAGAGATTGACCCCACCCCAGACTCCAGGCCAGAGATAGACCCCACCCCAGACTCCAGGCCAGAGATAGACTCCAGGCCAGAGATAGACCCCACACCAGACTCCAGGCCAGAGATAGACCCCACCCCAGACTCCAGGCCAGAGATAGAACCCACCCCAGACTCCAGGCCAGAGATAGACCCCACCTCAGACTCCAGGCCAGAGATAGGCCCCACCCCAGACTCCAGGCCAGAGATAGACCCCACCCCAGACACCAGGCCAGAGATAGACCCCACCCCAGACTCCAGGCCAGAGGTAGACCCCACCCCAGACTCCAGGCCAGAGATAGACCCACCCCAGACTCCAGGCCAGAGATAGACCCCACCCCAGACTCCAGGCCAGAGATAGACCCCACCCCAGACACCAGGCCAGAGATAGACCCCACCCCAGACTCCAGGCCAGAGATAGGCCCCACCCCAGACTCCAGGCCAGAGATAGACCCCACCCCAGACACCAGGCCAGAGATAGACCCCACCCCAGACACCAGGCCAGAGATAGACCCCACCCCAGACTCCAGGCCAGAGATAGACCCCACCCCAGACTCTAGGCCAGAGATAGACCCCACCCCATACTCCAGGCCAGAGATTGACCCCACCCCAGACTCCAGGCCAGAGATAGACCCCACCCCAGACTCCAGGCCAGAGATAGACTCCAGGCCAGAGATAGACCCCACACCAGACTCCAGGCCAGAGATAGACCCCACCCCAGACTCCAGGCCAGAGATAGAACCCACCCCAGACTCCAGGCCAGAGATAGACCCCACCTCAGACTCCAGGCCAGAGATAGGCCCCACCCCAGACTCCAGGCCAGAGATAGACCCCACCCCAGACACCAGGCCAGAGATAGACCCCACCCCAGACTCCAGGCCAGAGGTAGACCCCACCCCAGACTCCAGGCCAGAGATAGACCCCACCCCAGACACCAGGCCAGAGATTGACCCCACCCCAGACTCCAGGCCAGAGGTAGACCACACCCCAGACTCCAGGCCAGAGATAGACCCCACCTCAGACTCCAGGCCAGAGATAGACCCCACCCCAGACTCCAGGCCAGAGATAGACCCCACCCCAGACACCAGGCCAGAGATAGACCCCACCCCAGACTCCAGGCCAGAGATAGGCCCCACCCCAGACTCCAGGCCAGAGATAGACCCCACCCCAGACACCAGGCCAGAGATAGACCCCACCCCAGACTCCAGGCCAGAGGTAGACCACACCCCAGACTCCAGGCCAGAGATAGACCCCACCTCAGACTCCAGGCCAGAGATAGACCCCACCCCAGACTCCAGGCCAGAGATAGACCCCACCCCAGACACCAGGCCAGAGATAGACCCCACCCCAGACTCCAGGCCAGAGATAGACCCCACCCCAGACTCCAGGCCAGAGATAGACCCCACCCCAGACACCAGGCCAGAGATAGACCCCACCCCAGACTCCAGGCCAGAGGTAGACCACACCCCAGACTCCAGGCCAGAGATAGACCCCACCCCAGACTCCAGGCCAGAGATAGACCCCACCCCAGACTCCAGGCCAGAGATAGACCCCACCCCAGACACCAGGCCAGAGATAGACCCCACCCCAGACTCCAGGCCAGAGATAGACCCCACCCCAGACTCCAGGCCAGAGATAGACCCCACCCCAGACTCCAGGCCAGAGATAGACCCCACCCCAGACTCCAGGCCAGAGATAGAACCCACCCCAGACTCCAGGCCAGAGATAGACCCCACCTCAGACTCCAGGCCAGAGATAGGCCCCACCCCAGACTCCAGGCCAGAGATAGACCCCACCCCAGACACCAGGCCAGAGATAGACCCCACCCCAGACTCCAGGCCAGAGATAGACCACACCCCAGACTCCAGGCCAGAGATAGACCCCACCTCAGACTCCAGGCCAGAGATAGACCCCACCCCAGACTCCAGGCCAGAGATAGACCCCACCCCAGACACCAGGCCAGAGATAGACCCCACCCCAGACTCCAGGCCAGAGATAGGCCCCACCCCAGACTCCAGGCCAGAGATAGACCCCACCCCAGACACCAGGCCAGAGATAGACCCCACCCCAGACTCCAGGCCAGAGGTAGACCACACCCCAGACTCCAGGCCAGAGATAGACCCAGGCCAGAGATAGACCCCACACCAGACTCCAGGCCAGAGATAGACCCCACCCCAGACTCCAGGCCAGAGATAGAACCCACCCCAGACTCCAGGCCAGAGATAGACCCCACCTCAGACTCCAGGCCAGAGATAGGCCCCACCCCAGACTCCAGGCCAGAGATAGACCCCACCCCAGACACCAGGCCAGAGATAGACCCCACCCCAGACTCCAGGCCAGAGGTAGACCCCACCCCAGACTCCAGGCCAGAGATAGACCCCACCCCAGACACCAGGCCAGAGATAGACCCCACCCCAGACTCCAGGCCAGAGGTAGACCACACCCCAGACTCCAGGCCAGAGATAGACCCCACCTCAGACTCCAGGCCAGAGATAGACCCCAACCCAGACTCCAGGCCAGAGATAGACCCCACCCCAGACACCAGGCCAGAGATAGACCCCACCTCAGACTCCAGGCCAGAGATAGGCCCCACCCCAGACTCCAGGCCAGAGATAGACCCCACCCCAGACACCAGGCCAGAGATAGACCCCACCCCAGACTCCAGGCCAGAGGTAGACCACACCCCAGACTCCAGGCCAGAGATAGACCCCACCTCAGACTCCAGGCCAGAGATAGACCCCACCCCAGACTCCAGGCCAGAGATAGACCCCACCCCAGACACCAGGCCAGAGATAGACCCCACCCCAGACTCCAGGCCAGAGATAGGCCCCACCCCAGACTCCAGGCCAGAGATAGACCCCACCCCAGACACCAGGCCAGAGATAGACCCCACCCCAGACTCCAGGCCAGAGGTAGACCACACCCCAGACTCCAGGCCAGAGATAGACCCCACCTCAGACTCCAGGCCAGAGATAGACCCCACCCCAGACTCCAGGCCAGAGATAGACCCCACCCCAGACACCAGGCCAGAGATAGACCCCACCCCAGACTCCAGGCCAGAGATAGACCCCACCCCAGACTCCAGGTCAGAGATAGACCCCACCCCAGACTCCAGGCCAGAGATAGACCCCACCTCAGACTCCAGGCCAGAGATAGGCCCCACCCCAGACTCCAGGCCAGAGATAGACCCCCACCCCAGACACCAGGCCAGAGATAGACCCCACCCCAGACTCCAGGCCAGAGATAGACCCCACCCCAGACTCTAGGCCAGAGATAGACCCCACCCCATACTCCAGGCCAGAGATTGACCCCACCCCAGACACCAGGCCAGAGATAGACCCCCACCCCAGACTAAAGGCCAGAGATAGACCCCACCCCAGACACCAGGCCAGAGATAGACCCCACCCCAGACACCAGGCCAGAGCTAAACCCCACCCCAGACACCAGGCCAGAGATAGAACCCACCCCAGACACCAAGCCAGAGATAGACCCCACCCCAGACACCAGGCCAGAGATAGACCCCACCCAAGACACTAGGCCAGAGATAGACCCCACCCCAGACTCCAGGCCAGAGATAGACCCCACCCCAGACTCTAGGCCAGAGATAGACCCCACCCCATACTCCAGGCCAGAGATTGACCCCACCCCAGACTCCAGGCCAGAGATAGACCCCACCCCAGACTCCAGGCCAGAGATAGACTCCAGGCCAGAGATAGACCCCACACCAGACTCCAGGCCAGAGATAGACCCCACCCCAGACTCCAGGCCAGAGATAGAACCCACCCCAGACTCCAGGCCAGAGATAGACCCCACCTCAGACTCCAGACCAGAGATAGGCCCCACCCCAGACTCCAGGCCAGAGATAGACCCCACCCCAGACACCAGGCCAGAGATAGACCCCACCCCAGACTCCAGGCCAGAGATAGACCCCACCCCAGACTCTAGGCCAGAGATAGACCCCACCCCATACCCAGGCCAGAGATTGACCCCACCCCAGACACCAGGCCAGAGATAGACCCCACCCCAGACTAAAGGCCAGAGATAGACCCCACCCCAGACACCAGGCCAGAGATAGACCCCACCCCAGACACCAGGCCAGAGCTAAACCCCACCCCAGACACCAGGCCAGAGATAGAACCCACCCCAGACACCAAGCCAGAGATAGACCCCACCCCAGACACCAGGCCAGAGATAGACCCCACCCCAGACACTAGGCCAGAGATAGACCCCACCCCAGACTCCAGGCCAGAGATAGACCCCACCCCAGACTCTAGGCCAGAGATAGACCCCACCCCATACTCCAGGCCAGAGATTGACCCCACCCCAGACTCCAGGCCAGAGATAGACCCCACCCCAGACTCCAGGCCAGAGATAGACTCCAGGCCAGAGATAGACCCCACACCAGACTCCAGGCCAGAGATAGACCCCACCCCAGACTCCAGGCCAGAGATAGAACCCACCCCAGACTCCAGGCCAGAGATAGACCCCACCTCAGACTCCAGGCCAGAGATAGGCCCCACCCCAGACTCCAGGCCAGAGATAGACCCCACCCCAGACACCAGGCCAGAGATAGACCCCACCCCAGACTCCAGGCCAGAGGTAGACCACACCCCAGACTCCAGGCCAGAGATAGACCCCACCTCAGACTCCAGGCCAGAGATAGACCCCACCCCAGACTCCAGGCCAGAGATAGACCCCACCCCAGACACCAGGCCAGAGATAGACCCCACCCCAGACTCCAGGCCAGAGATAGGCCCCACCCCAGACTCCAGGCCAGAGATAGACCCCACCCCAGACACCAGGCCAGAGATAGACCCCACCCCAGACTCCAGGCCAGAGGTAGACCACACCCCAGACTCCAGGCCAGAGATAGACCCCACCTCAGACTCCAGGCCAGAGATAGACCCCACCCCAGACTCCAGGCCAGAGATAGACCCCACCCCAGACACCAGGCCAGAGATAGACCCCACCCCAGACTCCAGGCCAGAGATAGACCCCACCCCAGACTCCAGGCCAGAGATAGACCCCACCCCAGACTCCAGGCCAGAGATAGAACCCACCCAAGACTCCAGGCCAGAGATAGACCCCACCCCAGACAGCAGGCCAGAGGTAGACCACACCCCAGACTCCAGGCCAGAGATAGACCCCACCTCAGACTCCAGGCCAGAGATAGACCCCACCCCAGACTCCAGGCCAGAGATAGACCCCACCCCAGACACCAGGCCAGAGATAGACCCCACCCCAGACTCCAGGCCAGAGATAGGCCCCACCCCAGACTCCAGGCCAGAGATAGACCCCACCCCAGACACCAGGCCAGAGATAGACCCCACCCCAGACTCCAGGCCAGAGGTAGACCACACCCCAGACTCCAGGCCAGAGATAGACCCCACCTCAGACTCCAGGCCAGAGATAGACCCCACCCCAGACTCCAGGCCAGAGATAGACCCCACCCCAGACACCAGGCCAGAGATAGACCCCACCCCAGACTCCAGGCCAGAGATAGACCCCACCCCAGACTCCAGGCCAGAGATAGACCCCACCCCAGACTCCAGGCCAGAGATAGACCCCACCCCAGACTCTAGGCCAGAGATAGACCCCACCCCAGACTCCAGGCCAGAGATACACCCCACCCCAGACACCAGGCCAGAGATAGACCCCACCCCAGACTCCAGGCCAGAGATAGACCCCACCCCCAGATTCTAGGCCAGAGATAGACCCCACCCCATACTCCAGGCCAGAGATTGACCCCACCCCAGACACCAGGCCAGAGATAGACCCCACCCCAGACTAAAGGCCAGAGATAGACCCCACCCCAGACACCAGGCCAGAGATAGACCCCACCCCAGACTCCAGGCCAGAGATTGACCCCACCCCAGACTCCAGGCCAGAGATAGACCCCACCCCAGACTCCAGGCCAGAGATAGACTCCAGGCCAGAGATAGACCCCACACCAGACTCCAGGCCAGAGATAGACCCCACCCAAGACTCCAGGCCAGAGATAGACCCCACCTCAGACTCCAGGCCAGAGATAGGCCCCACCCCAGACTCCAGGCCAGAGATAGACCCCACCCCAGACAGCAGGCCAGAGATAGACCCCACCCCAGACTCCAGGCCAGAGGTAGACCACACCCCAGACTCCAGGCCAGAGATAGACCCCACCTCAGACTCCAGGCCAGAGATAGACCCCACCCCAGACTCCAGGCCAGAGATAGACCCCACCCCAGACACCAGGCCAGAGATAGACCCCACCCCAGACTCCAGGCCAGAGATAGGCCCCACCCCAGACTCCAGGCCAGAGATAGACCCCACCCCAGACACCAGGCCAGAGATAGACCCCACCCCAGACTCCAGGCCAGAGGTAGACCACACCCCAGACTCCAGGCCAGAGATAGACCCCACCTCAGACTCCAGGCCAGAGATAGACCCCACCCCAGACTCCAGGCCAGAGATAGACCCCACCCCAGACACCAGGCCAGAGATAGACCCCACCCCAGACTCCAGGCCAGAGATAGACCCCACCCCAGACTCCAGGCCAGAGATAGACCCCACCCCAGACTCCAGGCCAGAGATAGACCCCACCCCAGACTCTAGGCCAGAGATAGACCCCACCCCAGACTCCAGGCCAGAGATAGACCCCACCCCAGACACCAGGCCAGAGATAGACCCCACCCCAGACTCCAGGCCAGAGATAGACCCCACCCCAGACTCTAGGCCAGAGATAGACCCCACCCCATACTCCAGGCCAGAGATTGACCCCACCCCAGACACCAGGCCAGAGATAGACCCCACCCCAGACTAAAGGCCAGAGATAGACCCCACCCCAGACACCAGGCCAGAGATAGACCCCACCCCAGACACCAGGCCAGAGCTAAACCCCACCCCAGACACCAGGCCAGAGATAGAACCCACCCCAGACACCAAGCCAGAGATAGACCCCACCCCAGACACCAGGCCAGAGATAGACCCACCCCAGACACTAGGCCAGAGATAGACCCCACCCCAGACTCCAGGCCAGAGATAGGCCCCACCCCAGACTCTAGGCCAGAGATAGACCCCACCCCAGACTCCAGGCCAGAGATAGACCCCACCCCAGACTCCAGGCCAGAGATAGACTCCAGGCCAGAGATAGACCCCACACCAGACTCCAGGCCAGAGATAGACCCCACCCCAGACTCCAGGCCAGAGATAGAACCCACCCCAGACTCCAGGCCAGAGATAGACCCCACCTCAGACTCCAGGCCAGAGATAGGCCCCACCCCAGACTCCAGGCCAGAGATAGACCCCACCCCAGACACCAGGCCAGAGATAGACCCCACCCCAGACTCCAGGCCAGAGATAGACCCACCCCAGACTCTAGGCCAGAGATAGACCCCACCCCATACTCCAGGCCAGAGATTGACCCCACCCCAGACACCAGGCCAGAGATAGACCCCACCCCAGACTAAAGGCCAGAGATAGACCCCACCCCAGACACCAGGCCAGAGATAGACCCCACCCCAGACTCCAGGCCAGAGCTAAACCCCACCCCAGACACCAGGCCAGAGATAGAACCCACCCCAGACACCAAGCCAGAGATAGACCCCACCCCAGACACCAGGCCAGAGATAGACCCCACCCCAGACACTAGGCCAGAGATAGACCCCACCCCAGACTCCAGGCCAGAGATAGACCCCACCCCAGACTCTAGGCCAGAGATAGACCCCACCCCATACTCCAGGCCAGAGATTGACCCCACCCCAGACTCCAGGCCAGAGATAGACCCCCCACCCCCAGACTCCAGGCCAGAGATAGACAGACTCCAGGCCAGAGATAGACTCCAGGCCAGAGATAGACCCCACACCAGACTCCAGGCCAGAGATAGACCCCACCCCAGACTCCAGGCCAGAGATAGGCCCCACCCCAGACTCCAGGCCAGAGATAGACCCCACCCCAGACACCAGGCCAGAGATAGACCCCACCCCAGACTCCAGGCCAGAGGTAGACCACACCCCAGACTCCAGGCCAGAGATAGACCCCACCTCAGACTCCAGGCCAGAGATAGACCCCACCCCAGACTCCAGGCCAGAGATAGACCCCACCCCAGACACCAGGCCAGAGATAGACCCCACCCCAGACTCCAGGCCAGAGATAGACCCCACCCCAGACTCCAGGCCAGAGATAGACCCCACCCCAGACTCCAGGCCAGAGATAGAACCCACCCAAGACTCCAGGCCAGAGATAGACCCCACCTCAGACTCCAGGCCAGAGATAGGCCCCACCCCAGACTCCAGGCCAGAGATAGACCCCACCCCAGACAGCAGGCCAGAGATAGACCCCACCCCAGACTCCAGGCCAGAGGTAGACCACACCCCAGACTCCAGGCCAGAGATAGACCCCACCTCAGACTCCAGGCCAGAGATAGACCCCACCCCAGACTCCAGGCCAGAGATAGACCCCACCCCAGACACCAGGCCAGAGATAGACCCCACCCCAGACTCCAGGCCAGAGATAGGCCCCACCCCAGACTCCAGGCCAGAGATAGACCCCACCCCAGACACCAGGCCAGAGATAGACCCCACCCCAGACTCCAGGCCAGAGATAGACCCCACCCCAGACACCAGGCCAGAG
>NW_024607508.1:0-28197 GCF_018296145.1 Oncorhynchus tshawytscha | reverse complement strand
CCTCTCAGCTCCAGGTAATGACGTGACTTCACTAGTTCTGAGGCAGAGATATCGTTCGTCTGGGATTGACTAATTAACTCTCTCCTCTCAGCTCCAGGTAATGACGTGACTTCACTAGTTCTGAGGCAGAGATATCATTGACTAATCTGGGATGACGTGACTTCACTAGTTCTGAACTCTCTCCTCTCAGATCCAGGTAATGACGTGACTTCACTAGTTCTGAGGCAGAGATATCGTTCGTCTGGGATTGACTAATTAACTCTCTCCTCTCAGCTCCAGGTAATGACGTGACTTCACTAGTTCTGAGGCAGAGATATCATTCGTCTGGGATTGACTAATTAACTCTCTCCTCTCAGATCCAGGTAATGACGTGACTTCACTAGTTCTGAGGCAGAGATATCATTCGTCTGGGATTGACTAATTAACTCTCTCCCTCTCAGCTCCAGGTAATGACGTGACTTCACTAGTTCTGAGGCAGAGATATCATTCGTCTGGGATTGACTAATTAACTCTCTCCTCTCAGCTCCAGGTAATGACGTGACTTCACTAGTTCTGAGGCAGAGATATCATTCTCTCTCTCAGGGTAATGACGTGACTTCACTAGTTCTGAGGCAGAGATATCTCTCTGGGATTGACCTCCTCTCAGCTCCAGGTAATGACGTGACTTCACTAGTTCTGAGGCAGAGATATCATTCGTCTGGGATTGACTAATTAACTCTCTCCTCTCAGCTCCAGGTAATGACGTGACTTCACTAGTTCTGAGGCAGAGATATCATTCGTCTGGGATTGACTGCTCCAGGTATTGACACTAGTTCTGAGGCAGAGATATCATTCGTCTGGGATTGACTAATTAACTCTCTCCTCTCAGCTCCAGGTAATGACGTGACTTCACTAGTTCTGAGGCAGAGATATCATTCGTCTGGGATTGACTAATTAACTCTCTCCTCTCAGCTCCAGGTAATGACGTGACTTCACTAGTTCTGAGGCAGAGATATCATTCGTCTGGGATTGACTAATTAACTCTCTCCTCTCAGCTCCAGGTAATGACGTGACTTCACTAGTTCTGAGGCAGAGATATCATTCGTCTGGGATTGACTAATTAACTCTCTCCTCTCAGCTCCAGGTAATGACGTGACTTCACTAGTTCTGAGGCAGAGATATCATTCGTCTGGGATTGACTAATTAACTCTCTCCTCTCAGCTCCAGGTAATGACGTGACTTCACTAGTTCTGAGGCAGAGATATCGTTCGTCTGGGATTGACTAATTAACTCTCTCCTCTCAGCTCCAGGTAATAACGTGACTTCACTAGTTCTGAGGCAGAGATATCATTCGTCTGGGATTGACTAATTAACTCTCTCCTCTCAGCTCCAGGTAATGACGTGACCACTAGTTCTGAGGCAGAGATAATCGTTCGTCTGGGATTGACTAATTAACTCTCTCCTCTCAGCTCCAGGTAATGACGTGACTTCACTAGTTCTGAGGCAGAGATATCGTTCGTCTGGGATTGACTAATTAACTCTCTCCTCTCAGCTCCAGGTAATGACGTGACTTCACTAGTTCTGAGGCAGAGATATCGTTCGTCTGGGATTGACTAATTAACTCTCTCCTCTCAGCTCCAGGTAATGACGTGACTTCACTAGTTCTGAGGCAGAGATATCATTCGTCTGGGATTGACTAATTAACTCTCTCCTCTCAGCTCCAGGTAATGACGTGACTTCACTAGTTCTGAGGCAGAGATATCATTCGTCTGGGATTGACTAATTAACTCTCTCCTCTCAGATCCAGGTAATAACGTGACTTCACTAGTTCTGAGGCAGAGATATCATTCGTCTGGGATTGACTAATTAACTCTCTCCTCTCAGATCCAGGTAATAACGTGACTTCACTAGTTCTGAGGCAGAGATATCGTTCATCTGGGATTGACTAATTAACTCTCTCCTCTCAGCTCCAGGTAATGACGTGACTTCACTAGTTCTGAGGCAGAGATATCATTCGTCTGGGATTGACTAATTAACTCTCTCCTCTCAGCTCCAGGTAATGACGTGACTTCACTAGTTCTGAGGCAGAGATATCATTCGTCTGGGATTGACTAATTAACTCTCTCCTCTCAGATCCAGGTAATAACGTGACTTCACTAGTTCTGAGGCAGAGATATCATTCGTCTGGGATTGACTAATTAACTCTCTCCTCTCAGATCCAGGTAATAACGTGACTTCACTAGTTCTGAGGCAGAGATATCATTCGTCTGGGATTGACTAATTAACTCTCTCCTCTCAGATCCAGGTAATAACGTGACTTCACTAGTTCTGAGGCAGAGATATCGTTCGTCTGGGATTGACTAATTAACTCTCTCCTCTCAGATCCAGGTAATGACGTGACTTCACTAGTTCTGAGGCAGAGATATCGTTCGTCTGGGATTGACTAATTAACTCTCTCCTCTCAGATCCAGGTAATGACGTGACTTCACTAGTTCTGAGGCAGAGATATCATTCGTCTGGGATTGACTAATTAACTCTCTCCTCTCAGCTCCAGGTAATGACGTGACTTCACTAGTTCTGAGGCAGAGATATCATTCGTCTGGGATTGACTAATTAACTCTCTCCTCTCAGCTCCAGGTAATGACGTGACTTCACTAGTTCTGAGGCAGAGATATCGTTCGTCTGGGATTGACTAATTAACTCTCTCCTCTCAGATCCAGGTAATGACGTGACTTCACTAGTTCTGAGGCAGAGATATCATTCGTCTGGGATTGACTAATTAACTCTCTCCTCTCAGCTCCAGGTAATGACGTGACTTCACTAGTTCTGAGGCAGAGATATCGTTCGTCTGGGATTGACTAATTAACTCTCTCCTCTCAGCTCCAGGTAATGACGTGACTTCACTAGTTCTGAGGCAGAGATATCATTCGTCTGGGATTGACTAATTAACTCTCTCCTCTCAGCTCCAGGTAATGACGTGACTTCACTAGTTCTGAGGCAGAGATATCATTCGTCTGGGATTGACTAATTAACTCTCTCCTCTCAGCTCCAGGTAATGACGTGACTTCACTAGTTCTGAGGCAGAGATATCATTCGTCTGGGATTGACTAATTAACTCTCTCCTCTCAGCTCCAGGTAATGACGTGACTTCACTAGTTCTGAGGCAGAGATATCATTCGTCTGGGATTGACTAATTAACTCTCTCCTCTCAGCTCCAGGTAATGACGTGACTTCACTAGTTCTGAGGCAGAGATATCATTCGTCTGGGATTGACTAATTAACTCGTTCTATTTCCTCTCTGACCAATGACATGTTACACTTTTTTTTACAACGGGTGGGTCTAATCCTGAATGCTGATTGGTTAAAAGTGACCACCTGATGTCTGTTCTACAAGTTACTCCTGGATAAATCTATGATGTTGAAATGCCTATTTACTCCGTTCCGTCTGACTGCTCAATTCACTTTCTCATCAGCCCAGCCGGGCAATTTATAAACTTAATATCCACTATAAAAAAGCATCTAGACATTATCTCACATGTCTTTTAGACTAACATTTAGTTATCAACAGCGGAGATTTATATAAACCTTCCTGTCTGTCTCTCTGACATTTGCAACATTGTTTCAATATTCATTGTTCCAGCTCCCATAGTATTCAGTCCGGACGGGAGAGATACAGACAGGCAGCTTTTCTCAGCCAATCGAAATCATGAATCAGCAACAATTTTTATGGATATAAAAACATTTATATCGACAGAAAACAGGTCAAATAAAACGTTCAGTTTGAAGTGATTGTGATAGCTGTGTTGTTGGCTTGCTCCTCTGAACAACAGTGTCCTGAAGAGAGAGTTCATTTTCTATGCCAGGTGAAATCACACTCATTAGCTCATTGTTATGGATCCAAATAAATGTCACAGAAAACAGCTTAAACAAATGCAGCTACTTGGCTGATATTCTGACATTTAGCCATAGTTGGCTATAGAAACAAGGGAAAAACGCTGCCAGCCAGCATGGCAATGGAACATTTAGAACGAACGACTGGGTAGTCCATCGATACAGAACAAAAGACTGAGAACTGTCGAATCCATAGATACAGAACAAAAAGACTGAACGACTGTTTGAACAGAACAAAAGACTGAACGACGGGTCGTCCATAGATACAGAACAAAAAGACTGAACGACTGGGTCGAGTCCATAGATACAGAACACAAGACTGAACGACTGGGTCGAGTCCATAGATACAGAACAACAAGACTGAACACTGGGTCGAGTCCATAGATACAGAACAACAAGACTGAACGACTGGGTCCATAGATACGAGTCCATAGATACAGAACAACAAGACTGAACGACTGGGTCGAGTCCATAGATACAGAACAACAAGACTGAACGACTGGGTCGAGTCCATAGATACAGAACAACAAGACTGAACGACTGGGTCGAGTCCATAGATACAGAACAACAAGACTGAACGACTGGAGTCCATAGATACAGAACAACAAGACTGAACGACTGGGTCGAGTCCATAGATACAGAACAACAAGACTGAACGACTGGGTCGAGTCCATAGATACAGAACAACAAGACTGAACGACTGGGTCGAGTCCATAGATACAGAACAAAAGACTGAACGACTGGGTCGAGTCCATAGATACAGAACAACAAGACTGAACGACTGGGTCGAGTCCATAGATACAGAACAACAAGACTGAACGACTGGGTCGAGTCCATAGATACAGAACAACAAGACTGGTCAACGACTGGGTCGAGTCCATAGATACAGAACAACAAGACTGAACGACTGGGTCGAGTCCATAGAGAACAGAACAACAAGACTGAACGACTGGGTCGAGTCCATAGATACAGAACAAAAAGACTGAACGACTGGGTCGAGTCCATAGATACAGAACAACAAGACTGAACGACTGGGTCGAGTCCATAGATACAGAACAACTGAAGACTGAACAGAACAACAAGACTGAACGACTGGGTCGAGTCCATAGATACAGAACAACAAGACTGAACGACTGGGTCGAGTCCATAGATACAGAACAACAAGACTGAACGACTGGGTCGAGTCCATAGATACAGAACAACAAGACTGAACGACTGGGTCGAGTCCATAGATACAGAACAACAAGACTGAACGACTGGGTCGAGTCCATAGATACAGAACAACAAGACTGAACGACTGGGTCGAGTCCATAGATACAGAACAAAAAGACTGAACGACTGGGTCGAGTCCATAGATACAGAACAAAAAGACTGAACGACTGGGTCGAGTCCATAGATACAGAACAACAAGACTGAACGACTGGGTCGAGTCCATAGATACAGAACAACAAGACTGAACGACTGGGTCGAGTCCATAGATACAGAACAACAAGACTGAACGACTGGGTCCATAGATACAGAACAACAAGACTGAACGACTGGGTCGAGTCCATAGATACAGAACAAGACTGAACGACTGGGTCGAGTCCATAGATACAGAACAACAAGACTGAACGACTGGGTCGAGTCCATAGATACAGAACAACAAGACTGAACGACTGGGTCGAGTCCATAGATACAGAACAACAAGACTGAACGACTGGGTCGAGTCCATAGATACAGAACAAAAGACTGAACGACTGGGTCGAGTCCATAGATACAGAACAACAAGACTGAACGACTGGGTCCATAGAGTCCATAGATACAGAACAACAAGACTGAACGACTGGGTCGAGTCCATAGATACAGAACAAAAAGACTGAACGACTGGGTCGAGTCCATAGATACAGAACAAAAAGACTGAACGACTGGGTCGAGTCCATAGATACAGAACAACAAGACTGAACGACTGGGTCGAGTCCATAGATACAGAACAACAAGACTGAACGACTGGGTCGAGTCCATAGATACAGAACCACAAGACTGAACGACTGGGTCGAGTCCATAGATACAGAACAAAAGACTGAACGACTGGGTCGAGTCCATAGATACAGAACAACAAGACTGAACGACTGGGTCGAGTCCATAGATACAGAACAACAAGACTGAACGACTGGGTCGAGTCCATAGATACAGAACAACAAGACTGAACGACTGGGTCGAGAAACCAACAAGACTAGATGGGTCGCTCAGAACAAACAACAAGACTGAACGACTGGGTCGAGTCCATAGATACAGAACAACAAGACTGAACGACTGGGTCGAGTCCATAGATACAGAACAACAAGACTGAACGACTGGGTCAAGTCCATAGATACAGAACAACAAGACTGAACGACTGGGTCGGGTCTACAGATACAGAACAACAAGACTGAACGACTGGGTCAAGTCCATAGATACAGAACAACAAGACTGAACGACTGGGTCAAGTCCATAGATACAGAACAACAAGACTGAACGACTGGGTCGAGTCCATAGATACAGAACAACAAGACTGAACGACTGGGTCGAGTCCATAGATACAGAACAAAAGACTGAACGACTGGGTCGAGTCCATGAGATAACAGAACAGAACAACAAGACTGAACGACTGGGTCCATAGAGTCCATAGATACAGAACAACAAGACTGAACGACTGGGTCGAGTCCATAGATACAGAACAAAAGACTGAACGACTGGGTCGAGTCCATAGATACAGAACAAAAAGACTGAACGACTGGGTCGAGTCCATAGATACAGAACAAAAAGACTGAACGACTGGGTCGAGTCCATAGATACAGAACAACAAGACTGAACGACTGGGTCGAGTCCATAGATACAGAACAAGACTGAATACTGATACAGAACAAAAAGACTGAACGACTGAGTCCAAGATACAGAACAAAAAGACTGAACGACTGGGTCGAGTCCATAGATACAGAACAAAAAGACTGAACGACTGGGTCGAGTCCATGGAGATACAGATACAGAACAAAAAGACTGAACGACTGGGTCCATAGATACAGAACAAAAAGACTGAGTCCATAGATACAGAACAAAAAGACTGAACGACTGGGTCAGTCCATAGATACAGAACAAAAGACTGAACGACTGGGTCAGTCCATGATACAGAACAAAAGACTGAACGACTGGGTCGAGTCCATAGATACAGAACAAAAAGACTGAACGACTGGGTCGAGTCCACAGATACAGAACAAAAAGACTGAACGACTGGGTCGAGTCCATAGATACAGAACAAAAAGACTGAACGACTGGGTCCATAGAGTGAAACCAAGATACAGAACAAAAAGACTGAACGACTGGGTCGAGTCCATAGATACAGAACAAAAAGACTGAACGACTGGGTGAGTCCAAGATACAGAACAAAAAGACTGAACGACTGGGTCGATCCATAGATACAGAACAAAAAGACTGACTGAACAGACTGACTGAACGACTCGAGTCCATAGATACAGAACAAAAAGACTGAACGACTGGGTCGAGTCCATAGAAACAGAACAAAAAGACTGAACGACTGGGTCGCGTCCATAGAAACAGAACAAAAAGACTGAACGACTGGGTCGTGTCCATAGATACAGAACAAAAGACTGAACGACTGGGTCGAGTCCATAGAAAACAGAAACTGAAACTGACTGAACGACATGGAGATGTTAGAAACAGAACAAAAAGACTGAACGACTGGGTCGAGTCCATAGAAACAGAACAAAAAGACTGAACGACTGGGTCGAGTCCATAGAAACAGAACAACAAGACTGAACGACTGGGTCGAGTCCATAGAAACAGAACAAAAAGACTGAACGACTGGGTCGAGTCCACAGATACAGAACAAAAAGACTGAACGACTGGGTCGATCCATAGAAACAGAACAAAAGACTGAACGACTGGGTCGAGTCCATAGATACAGAACAACAAGACTGAACGACTGGGTCAAGTCCATAGATACAGAACAACAAGACTGAACGACTGGGTCAAGAAACCAAATGAACGAGAGTCCATAGATACAGAACAACAAGACTGAACGACTGGGTCGAGTCCATAGATACAGAACAACAAGACTGAACGACTGGGTCGAGTCCATAGATACAGAACAACAAGACTGAACGACTGGGTCGAGTCCATAGAAACAGAACAACAAGACTGAACGACTGGGTCGAGTCCATAGATACAGAACAACAAGACTGAACGACTGGGTCGAGTCCATAGAAACAGAACAAAAAGACTGAACGACTGGGTCGAGTCCATAGAAACAGAACAACAAGACTGAACGACTGGGTCGAGTCCATAGATACAGAACAAAAAGACTGAACGACTGGGTCGAGTCCATAGATACAGAACAACAAGACTGAACGACTGGGTCGAGTCCATAGATACAGAACAACAAGACTGAACGACTGGGTCGCTTCTCTATCAACCCTAGATTTGTGTCTAGACAATATATTTTGGAAGTATGAATAAATTAACCGAAACAAAGGTTTCGTCTTGGGCCTAACAAAACTGTACCAATATATCGAACAAACACCAGCTTTTTTGGGCATTTTCACTTAATTAGAAACAAACTCATCTGAGATGACTACGATATAATAACTTTTAAAACCAAATCGCCATGGAGATATTATTACCTACAATAGGAGTGATGAAACCAAATCACCATGGAGATGTTATTAACTATAATAGGAGAGATGAAACTAAATCACCATGGAGATATTATTACCTACAATAGGAGTGATGAAACCAAATCACCATGGAGATGTTAACTATAATAGGAGTGATGAAACTAAATCACCATGGAGATGTTATTAACTATAATAGGAGTGATGAAACTAAATCACCATGGAGATGTTATTAACTATAATAGGAGTGATGAAACTAAATCACAATGGAGATGTTATTAACTACAGTAGGAGTGATGAAACTAAATCACCATGGAGATATTATTAACTATAATAGGAGTGATGAAACTAAATCACAATGGAGATGTTATTAACTATAATAGGAGTGATGAAACTAAATCACCATGGAGATGTTAACTATAATAGGAGTGATGAAACTAAATCACCATGGAGATGTTAACTATAATAGGAGTGATGAAACTAAATCACCATGGAGATGTTATTAACTATAATAGGAGTGATGAAACTAAATCACCATGGAGATGTTATTAACTACAATAGGAGTGATGAAACTAAATCACCATGGAGATGTTATTAACTATAATAGGAGTGATGAAACTAAATCACCATGGAGATGTTATTAACTACAGTAGGAGTGATGAAACTAAATCACCATGGAGATGTTATTAATTATAATAGGAGTGATGAAACCAAATCGCCATGGAGATATTATTACCTACAATAGGAGTGATGAAACCAAATCACCATGGAGATGTTATCAACTATAATAGGAGTGATGACACTAAATCACCATGGAGATGTACTTAACTACAATAGGAGTGATGACACTAAATCACCATGGAGATGTTATTAACTATAATAGTAGTGATGCAACTAAATCACCATGGAGATGTTATTAACTACAATAGGAGTGATGAAACTAAATCACCATGGAGATGTTAACTATAATAGTAGTGATGAAACCAAATCACCATGGAGATGTACTTAACTACAATAGGAGTGATGAAACTAAATCACCATGGAGATGTTATTTACTGTGTGTGTGTTCGTTCTTGTTAGTCCTCGTTCTTCAGTGTGTGTGTGTGTGTGTGTGTGTGTGTGTGTGTGTGTGTGTGTGTGTGTGTGTGTGTGTGTGTGTGTGTGTGTGTGTGTGTTCGTTCTGGTGTGTCCTTGTTCTTCAGTTTGTGTGTTGTGTCTGTTTGTTCTAGTGTGTCCACATTCTTCAGCGTGTGTGTGTGTGTGTGTTCATTCTAGTGTGTCCGCGTTCTTCAGCGTGTGTACGTGTGTGTGTGTGTGTGTTTGTTCTAGTGTGTCCACATTCTTCAGTGTGTGTGTGTGTGTGTGTTCATTCTGGTGTGTCCGCGTTCTTCAGCGTGTGTGTGTGTGTTTGCTTGGCCCAATGTAAATCTGACACAAATCCCCAGGTAAACACAGCTTAGGCTCTGAGTGTCTGTCTCTGCTGGGAGTTATCTGTGCCTTAAGTGCAGACAAACTCACAACACACAAACACACCTTTGAAAAGTTTCTCATGTTAACAAGCACTAACTCTGCTTAACTCTGCCTGAGGAGAGACGAGGCTGGGTTGTTGTTGTGGCAGATGGAGGGGGGGGGGAGAAGGAACAGAGAGGGATAAAGAGGAGGAAGACAAAGGCATGTGGTGGGGACGAGGAAGAGGAGGAGGAGGAAGATGAGAGAGGGAGGGAGTGAGGAGGAGGAAGAGGAGGAGGAGGAAGATGTGAGAGAGGAGGGAGTGAGGAAGAGGAGGACGAGGAGGGGGAGGAAGAGGAGGAGGAAGATGTGAGAGAGGAGGGAGTGAGGAAGAGGAGGATGAGGAGGAGGAGGAAGAGGAGGAGAAGGAGGAGGAGGAGGAAAATGTGAGAAAGAAGGGAGTGAGATGAAACATTGTGTGTGTGTGTGTGTGTGTGTGTGTGTGTGTGTGTGTGTGTGTGTGTGTGTGTGTGTGTGTGTGTGTGTGTGTGTGTGTGTGTGTGTGTGTGTGTGTGTGTGTGTGCGTGTGCATGTGTGTGTCTTTCTCCTTGAGAACAGATATACACATTCTCTTCCTCCAAGAGAGAGAGAGATCGAGAGCGAGTGAGAGAGTGTGAGCGAGAGAAAGGGAGAAAGAGAGAGAGCGAGAGTGAGAGAGAGAGAGAGAAAGGGAGAGAAAGCCTCCCTCTTCCCACAGGAGACCAGATTCACCTATCCTCTTCTCTGAGAGAGAGAGAGAGAGAGAGAGAGAGAGAGAGAGAGAGAGAGAGAGAGAGAGAGAGAGAGAGAGAGAGAGAGAGAGCGAGAGAAAGGAAGAGAGAGCCCCCCTCTTCCCACAGGAGACCAGATTCACCTCTCCTCTTCCTCTGAGAGAGAGAGCCAGAGAAAGGGAGAAAGGAAGAGAGAACCTCCCTCTTCCCACAGGAGACCAGATTCACCTCTCCTCTTCCTCTGAGACTCTGTAGAGGGAAGCCTTCCTGGCCTTTTAAACTAACTGGCCCATAAATATTTAAGACAGGACATGCAGAAAGTTCTTAGTTATTCTACATTGTGTGCGTCCCAAATGGTACCCTATTCCCTGTATAGCGCAGTACGTTTTACAGTCTGGTCTAAAGTAGTGCACCATAAACGGAATAGGGTGTCATTTGGGACGTCATATTTTTCAGAGGTTCTAGAAGCTACTCAAACAGCTGTGATGGACCAGGATTCGGAACAGTGCAGAAGACTGGAGGAATTGGGAGAATTTAAAGCAAGAAGGAGATTGTTGGATATCTGGTGGCAATTTGATATGAGTCTGCTGTGTAACGGGCAGCCGACCATTTTGATATAAGTCTGCTGTGTAACGGGCAGCCAACCATTTTGATATAAGTCTGCTGTGTAACGGGCAGCCAACCATTTTGACATGAGTCTGCTGTGTAACGGGCAGCCGACCATTTTGAGATGAGTCTGCTGTGTAACGGGCAGCCGACCATTTTGACATGAGTCTGCTGTGTAACGGGCAGCCAACCATTTTGACATGAGTCTGCTGTGTAACGGGCAGCCGACCATTTTGACATGAGTCTGCTGTGTAACGGGCAGCCGACCATTTTGACATGAGTCTGCTGTGTAACGGGCAGCCGACCATTTTGACATGAGTCTGCTGTGTAACGGGCAGCCGACCATTTTGATATGAGTCTGCTGTGTAACGGGCAGCCGACCATTTTGATATGAGTCTGCTGTGTAACGGGCAGCCGACCATTTTGATATGAGTCTGCTGTGTAACGGGCAGCCAACCATTTTGATATGAGTCTGCTGTGTAACGGGCAGCCAACCATTTTGACACGAGTCTGCTGTGTAACGGGCAGCCAACCATTTTGACATGAGTCTGCTGTGTAACGGGCAGCCAACCATTTCTATATGAGTCTGCTGCGTAACGGGCAGCCGACCATTTTGAATTGAGTCTGCTGTGTAACGGGCAGCCAACCATTTCTATATGAGTCTGCTGTGTAACGGGCAGCCGACCATTTTGAATTGAGTCTGCTGTGTAACGGGCAGCCAACCATTTTGATATGAGTCTGCTGTGTAACGGGCAGCCAACCATTTTTACATGAGTCTGCTGTGTAACGGGCAGCCGACCATTTTGATATGAGTCTGCTGTGTAACGGGCAGCCAACCATTTCTATATGAGTCTGCTGTGTAACGGGCAGCCGACCATTTTGACATGAGTCTGCTGTGTAACGGGCAGCCAACCATTTTGACATGAGTCTGCTGTGTAACGGGCAGCCAACCATTTTGACATGAGTCTGCTGTGTAACGGGCAGCCGACCATTTTGACACGAGTCTGCTGTGTAACGGGCAGCCTGACCATTTTGACATGAGTCTGCTGTGTAACGGGCAGCCGACCATTTTGACATGAGTCTGCTGTGTAACGGGCAGCCGACCATTTTGACATGAGTCTGCTGTGTAACGGGCAGCCGACCATTTTGACACGAGTCTGCTGTGTAACGGGCAGCCGACCATTTTGACATGAGTCTGCTGTGTAACGGGCAGCCGACCATTTTATATGAGTCTGCTGTGTAACGGGCAGCCGACCATTTCTATATGAGTCTGCTGTGTAACGGGCAGCCGACCATTTTGACATGAGTCTGCTGTGTAACGGGCAGCCGACCATTTTGACATGAGTCTGCTGTGTAACGGGCAGCCGACCATTTTGACATGCTGTGTTTATTTATTTGTATTTATTTCACCTTTATTTAACCAGGTAGGCCAGTTGAGAACACCATTTAACCAGTCTGGCCAGTTGAGAACACCTTTATTTAACCAGGTAGGCTAGTTGAGAACACCTTTTTTAACCAGGTAGTCCAGTTGTGAACACCTTTATTTAACCAGGTTTTGGCCAGTTGAGTCTGCTGTATTTAACCAGGGCAGCCAGAACATTTATTTAACCAGGTGGCCAGTCTGCACCTGTGTAACCAGGGGCTAGTTGAGAACACCTTTATTTAACCAGGTAGGCTATGAGTCTGCTGTGTTTAACCAGGCAGGCCAGTTGAGAACACCTTTTTTAACCAGGTGAGTCTGCACCTTTATTTAACCAGGCAGGCCAGTTGAGAACATTTTTTAACCAGGAGGCCAGTTGAGAACACCTTTATTTAACCAGGTAGGCCAGTTGAGAACACCTTTATTTAACCAGGTAGGCTAGTTGAGAACACCTTTATTTAACCAGGTAGGCTGGAGAACACCTTTATTTAACCAGGTAGGCCAGACCATTTTTACAGGTAGGCCAGTTGAGAACACCTTTATTTAACCAGGTAGGCCAGTTGAGAACACCTTTATTTAACCAGGTAGGCCAGTTGAGAACACCTTTATTTAACCAGGTAGGCTGTTGAGAACACCTTTATTTAACCAGGTAGGCCAGTTGAGAACATTTATTTAACCAGGTAGGCTGCACCTGTATTTAACCAGGTAGCTAGCCGAGAACACCTTTATTTAACCAGGTAGGCCAGTTGAGAACACCTTTATTTAACCAGGTAGGCCAGTTGAGAACACCTTTATTTAACCAGGTAGGCCAGTTGACACCTTTAGTCTGCTGTTGAGAACACCTTTATTTAACCAGGTAGGCCAGTTGAGACCATTTTGACCAGGTAGGCCAGTCTGAGAACACCTTTATTTAACCAGGTAGGCCAGTTGAGAACACCTTTATTTAACCAGGTAGGCCAGTTGAGAACACCTTTATTTAACCAGGTAGGCCAGTTGAGAACACCTTTATTTAACCAGGTAGGCCAGTTGAGAACACCTTTATTTAACCAGGTAGGCCAGTTGAGAACACCTTTATTTAACCAGGTAGGCTAGTTGAGAACACCTTTATTTAACCAGGTAGGCCAGTTGAGAACACCTTTATTTAACCAGGTAGGCCAGTTGAGAACACCTTTATTTAACCAGGTAGGCCAGTTGAGAACACCTTTATTTAACCAGGTAGGCCAGTTGAGAACACCTTTATTTAACCAGGTAGGCCAGTTGAGAACACCTTTATTTAACCAGGTAGGCTAGTTGAGAACACCTTTATTTAACCAGGTAGGCCAGTTGAGAACACCTTTATTTAACCAGGTAGGCCAGTTGAGAACACCTTTATTTAACCAGGTAGGCCAGTTGAGAACACCTTTATTTAACCAGGTAGGCTAGTTGAGAAGACCTTTATTTAACCAGGTAGGCCAGTTGAGAACACCTTTATTTAACCAGGTAGGCTAGTTGAGAACACCTTTATTTAACCAGGTAGGCCAGTTGAGAACACCTTTATTTAACCAGGTAGGCTAGTTGAGAACACCTTTATTTAACCAGGTAGGCTAGTTGAGAACACCTTTATTTAACCAGGTAGGCTAGTTGAGAACACCTTTATTTAACCAGGTAGGCTAGTTGAGAACACCTTTATTTAACCAGGTAGGCTAGTTGAGAACACCTTTATTTAACCAGGTAGGCCAGTTGAGAACACCTTTATTTAACCAGGTAGGCTAGTTGAGAACACCTTTATTTAATCAGGTAGGCTAGTTGAGAACACCTTTATTTAACAGGTAGGCTAGTTGAGAACACCTTTATTTAACCAGGTAGGCCAGTTGAGAACACCTTTATTTAACCAGGTAGGCTAGTTGAGAACACCTTTATTTAACCAGGTAGGCCAGTTGAGAACACCTTTATTTAACCAGGTAGGCCAGTTGAGAACACCTTTATTTAACCAGGTAGGCCAGTTGAGAACACCTTTATTTAACCAGGTAGGCCAGTTGAGAACACCTTTATTTAACCAGGTAGGCCAGTTGAGAGCAAGTTCTCATTTACAACTGTGACCTGGCCAAGATAAAGCAAAGCAGTTCGACAGGTACAACAGCACAGAGTTACACATGGAGTAAAACAAACATACAGTCAATAATACAGTAGAAAAATAAGTCTATATACGATGTGAGCAAATGAGGTGAGATAAGGGAGGTAAAGGCAATAAATAGGCCATGGTGGCAAAGTGTAACAGTTTTCTAGGTGTGAAGGAGAGTCGGACCAAAATGCAGCGTGTAGATTGCGATCGATGTTTATTCAACAAACGTAAAACACGAATCTAAATACAAACACTACAAAACAATAAACGTAACGAAAACCGAAACAGCCTATACTAGTGTAAACTAACAAAAACAGGAACAAGGACACTAAGGACAATCACCCACGACAAACTCAAAGAATATGGCTGCCTAAATATGGTTCCCAATCAGAGACAACGATAAGCACCTGCCTCTGATTGAGAACCACTCCAGACAGCCATAGACTTTGGCTAGATAACCCCACTAGCTACAATCCCAATACATACACACCAAAACCCCAAGACAAAACACACCACAATACAAAAACCCCATGCCACACCCTGGCCTGACCCAATACATGAAGATAAACACAAAATACTTCGACCAGGGCGTGACACAAAGTAAATACAATATAGCAAGTAAATGGTAGATTTGCAGTGGAATAATATGCAAAGTAGAGATAGAAATAATGGGGTGCAAAGGAGCAAAATAAATAAGTACAGTAGGGGAAGAGGTTGTTGTTTGGGCTAAATTATAGGTGGGCTATGTACAGGTGCAGTAATCTGTGAGCTGCTCTGACAGCTGGTGTAATGGACAGAACAGTTTTATCTGGGTCTGTTGTGTAATGGACAGAACAGTTTTATCTGGGTCTGTTGTGTAATAGACAGAACAGTCTGATCTGGGTCTGTTGTGTAATGGACTTAACAGTCTGATCTGGGTCTGTTGTGTAATGGACTTAACAGTCTGATCTGGGTCTGTTGTGTAATAGACAGAACAGTCTGATCTGGGTCTGTTGTGTAATAGACAGAACAGTCTGATCTGGGTCTGTTGTGTAATAGACAGAACAGTCTGATCTGGGTCTGTTGTGTAATAGACAGAACAGTCTGATCTGGGTCTGCTGTGTAATAGACAGAACAGTCTGATCTGGGTCTGCTGTGTAATAGACAAACCATCCAGTTTGATCTGGGTCTGTTGAGTAATAGACAGAACAGTCTGATCTGGGTTTGTTGTGTAATAGACAGAACAGTCTGATCTGGGTCTGTTGTGTAATAGACAGAACAGTCTGATCTGGGTCTGTTGTGTAATGGACTTAACAGTCTGATCTGGGTCTGCTGTGTAATAGACAGAACAGTCTGATCTGGGTCTGCTGTGTAATAGACAGAACAGTCTGATCTGGGTCTGCTGTGTAATAGACAGAACAGTCTGATCTGGGTCTGTTGAGTAATAGACAGAACAGTCTGATCTGGGTCTGCTGTGTAATAGACAAAACAGTCTGGGTCTGTTGAGTAATAGACAGAACAGTCTGATCTGGGTCTGTTGTGTAATAGACAGAACAGTCTGATCTGGGTCTGTTGTGTAATAGACAGAACAGTCTGATCTGGGTCTGTTGTGTAATAGACAGAACAGTTTTATCTGGGTCTGTTGTGTAATAGACAAACCCTCCAGTCGCTTCTCCAGTGTTTGCTAGTACCGGTCCTTAGAGCCAGATGGACTAAGCTTGTACCAAAAAGGTGGAGAAAACGTACAGTCTGGATGATCACTACAGTACAGCAGCTTGCCAGTAACCTGGTATGAAAAATAATGAGAAGAGGTGTTGTACCTGACGTGTTGGTTATTGTCAGCATTAACAGGTTTTAAAGAAGTGCTGATTGGACGATTCTCAGGGATCAGAAAGGAGTAAGCATCCCGGTGGGTGTCCTGTCCAGGGGGTGTCCTGTACAGGGGGTGTCCTGTCCAGGGGGTGTCCTCTACAGGGGGTGTCCTGTCCAGGGGGTTTCCTGTACATCAAGATGTCTCACTACGGAAACAGGAGATCCTGTCCAGGGGGTGTCCTGTACATCAAGATGTCTCACTACGGAAACAGGAGATAGACTCCTGTCCAGGGGGTGTCCTGTGTCCACTACAGAAACAGGAGATAGACTGTACATCAGATGTCTCACTACAGAAACAGGAGATAGACTAGTGTCCTGTCCAGGGGGTGTACTGGTACATCAATCTGTCTCACTACAGAAACAGGAGATAGACTAGTATCCTGTCCAGGGGGTGTACTGGTACATCAAGCTGTCTCACTACAGAAACAGGCTCCTGTCCTATTGGCCGACTCTGGCTCGGGCCCTTCAAGTCTGCTTACTTTATTTTAGTCGTCTCTGTGCAGTTACAGGAAGGACAATTGTGAAATGTACCAATACAGACAAAGACTAGTTACAGGAAGGACATTGTGGCCTGTACCAGAGAAGACAAGAGACTAACAGGCAGAGGAGACAAAAGTCTGTCTGCCAGCCTGCCTGCCACACAGGATCAGTGTGACACACAGCACCAAATGGAGTCCAGGATTAGACTGTCTCACAGGGTGACATCTATCACTCAGCCGTCAACAAGGCAGGACAGGGCAGCCAATGAAAAGTGGCAACTTTCCAAAGAGAACTTTCCAAGAGGTTCTTAGAGTTCACTCTGTGCATTCCAAATAGAATTCTATTCCCTCTACAGTCGTGTACTTCTGTTACCTGTGTCCTATGGGAGTTAGGGTGTCATTTGAGATGTAGCCATTAGCAACAGTATCTTCAGACAATCTGAACAACATTCTCTGTAATATTTAAAAGAGGAAGAACAATTCTATCATCTTTTTTTTTTAAATGGAAAATAAAACTAATAAATATATTGATTTGATAAGTAATCAACCCGCTGAGTAAATACATGTTAGAAGCACCTTTGGCAGCTGTGAGTGTTTCTGGGTAATTCTGGGTAATTCTAAGAGCGATTACAGCTGTGAGTGTTTCTGGGTAATTCTCTAAGATTACAGCTGTGAGTGTTTCTGGGTAATTACAGCTGTGAGTGTTTCTGGGTAATTCTCTAAGAGCGATTACAGCTGTGAGTGTTTCTGGGTAATTCTCTAAGAGCGATTACAGCTGTGAGTGTTTCTGGGTAATTCTCTAAGAGCGATTACAGCTGTGAGTGTTTCTGGGTAATTCTCTAAGCGGTTTGCACACCTGGATTGAACAGTATTTGCCCGTTATATTTACTTTAACTTCATCTATCTCTGTAGTGTTGGTTGTTGATTGTTGAGCGACAGCCATTGTCAAGTCTTTTTTTCAAGACGATTTAAGTCAAACTGTAATTAGGCCACTCAGGAATTCATCTCCCAGTGTCTGGTGGAAAGCAGACTGAACCAGGTTTTCCTCTAGGATTTTTCCTGTTCATAACTAACTCCATTCTCTTTCTATTTATCCTAAGAAAAGTTCCCTTGCTGATGACAAGCATAGGCAAATTAGCAGCAGAGCGATTTCTCTGAAATTAAAATGGAAAATGTTTTGTTTTTTAATCAAATGTCTTTTACACATTTCCACAGTTTCGGCCCCTTCAGGTTCTCTGGCAGCCAGAGGCTGGGGACACAGTAACTAAAGGCTGGGGACACAGTAACTAAAGGCTGGGGACATAGTAACTAAAGGCTGGGGGCATAGTAACTAAAGGCTGGGGACACAGTAACTAAAGGCTGGGGACACAGTAACTAAAGGCTGGGGACACAGTAACTAAAGCTGGGGACACAGTAACTAAAGTAACTAAAGCCTGGGGACACAGTAACTAAAGGCTGGGGGCATAGTAACTAAAGGCTGGGGACACAGTAACTAAAGGCTGGGGACACAGTAACTAAAGGCTGGGGGCATAGTAACTAAAGGCTGGGGACACAGTAACTAAAGGCTGGGGACACAGTAACTAAAGGCTGGGGACACAGTAACTAAAGGCTGGGGACACAGTAACTAAAGGCTGGGGGCATAGTAACTAAAGGCATAGTAACTAAAGGCTGGGGGTAACATAGTAACTAAAGGCTGGGAGCATAGTAACTAGAGGCTGGGGGCATAGTAACTAAAGGCTGGGGGCATAGTAACTAAAGGCTGGGGGAACATAGTAACTAAAGGCTGGGGGCATAGTAACTAAAGGCTGGGGGCATAGTAACTAAAGGCTGGGGGCATAGTAACTAAAGGCATAGTAACTAAAGGCTGGGGGCATAGTAACTAAAGGCTGGGGACATAGTAACTAAAGGCATAGTAACTAAAGGCTGGGGACATAGTAACTAAAGGCATAGTAACTAAAGGCTGGGGAATAGTAACTAAAGGCTGGGGGCATAGTAACTAAAGGCTGGGGGCATAGTAACTAAAGGCTGGGGGCATAGTAACTAAAGGCATAGTAACTAAAGGCATAGTAACTAAAGGCTGGGGCATAGTAACTAAAGGCTGGGGACATAGTAACTAAAGGCTGGGGGCATAGTAACTAAAGGCTGGGGACATAGTAACTAAAGGCTGGGGACATAGTAACTAAAGGCTGGGGACATAGTAACTAAAGGCTGGGAGGTAACTAAAGGCTGGGGTAACAGTAACTAAAGGCTGGGGACATAGTAACTAAAGGCTGGGGGCATAGTAACTAAAGGCTGGGGGCATAGTAACTAAAGGCTGGGGACATAGTAACTAAAGGCTGGGAGCATAGTAACTAAAGGCATAGTAACTAAAGGCTGGGGGCATAGTAACTAAAGGCATAGTAACTAAAGGCTGGGGACATAGTAACTAAAGGCATAGTAACTAAAGGCTGGGGATAGTAACTAAAGGCTGGGGGCATAGTAACTAAAGGCTGGGGGCAGTAACTAAAGGCTGGGGGCATAGTAACTAAAGGCATAGTAACTAAAGGCTGGGGGCATAGTAACTAAAGGCTGGGGACATAGTAACTAAAGGCTGGGGGCATAGTAACTAAAGGCTGGGGGCATAGTAACTAAAGGCTGGGGGCATAGTAACTAAAGGCTGGGGGCATAGTAACTAAAGGCTGGGGACATAGTAACTAAAGGCTGGGGGCATAGTAACTAAAGGCTGGGGGCATAGTAACTAAAGGCATAGTAACTAAAGGCTGGGGGCATAGTAACTAAAGGCTGGGGGCATAGTAACTAAAGGCTGGGGGCATAGTAACTAAAGGCTGGGGGCATAGTAACTAAAGGCTGGGGACATAATAACTAAAGGCTGGGGGCATAGTAACTAAAGGCATAGTAACTAAAGGCTGGGGGCATAGTAACTAAAGGCATAGTAACTAAAGGCTGGGGACATAGTAACTAAAGGCTGGGGGCATAGTAACTAAAGGCTGGGGGAATAGTAACTAAAGGCTGGGGGCATAGTAACTAAAGGCTGGGGGCATAGTAACTAAAGGCTGGGGGCATAGTAACTAAAGGCTGGGGGCATAGTAACTAAAGGCTGGGGACATAGTAACTAAAGGCTGGGGGCATAAACTAAAGGCTGGGGGCATAGTAACTAAAGGCTGGGGTAACTAAAGGCATAGTAACTAAAGGCTGGGGGCATAGTAACTAAAGGCTGGGGGCATAGTAACTAAAGGCTGGGGGCATAGTAACTAAAGGCTGGTAACTAAAGGCATAGTAACTAAAGGCTGGGGCATAGTAACTAAAGGCTAGTAACTAAAGGCTGGGCATAGTAACTAAAGGCTGGGGCATAGTAACTAAAGGCTGGGGGCATAGTAACTAAAGGCTGGGGACATAGTAACTAAAGGCATAGTAACTAGAGGCTGGGGGCATAGTAACTAAAGGCTAGTAACTAAAGGCTGGGGCATAGTAACTAAAGGCTGGGGGCATAGTAACTAAAGGCTGGGGGCATAGTAACTAAAGGCTGGGGGCATAGTAACTAGAAGGCTGGGGGCATAGTAACTAAAGGCTGGGGGCATAGTAACTAAAGGCTGGGGGAATAGTAACTAAAGGCTGGGGGCATAGTAACTAAAGGCTGGGGGCATAGTAACTAAAGGCTGGGGGCATAGTAACTAAAGGCTGGGGGCATAGTAACTAAAGGCTGGGGGCATAGTAACTAAAGGCATAGTAACTAAAGGCTGGGGGCATAGTAACTAAAGGCTGGGGGCATAGTAACTAAAGGCTGGGGGCATAGTAACTAAAGGCTGGGGGCATAGTAACTAAAGGCTGGGGGCATAGTAACTAAAGGCTGGGGGCATAGTAACTAAAGGCTGGGGGCATAGTAACTAAAGGCTGGGGGCATAGTAACTAAAGGCTGGGGGCATAGTAACTAAAGGCTGGGGGCATAGTAACTAAAGGCTGGGGGCATAGTAACTAAAGGCTGGGGGCATAGTAACTAAAGGCTGGGGGCATAGTAACTAAAGGCTGGGGGCATAGTAACTAAAGGCTGGGGGCATAGTAACTAAAGGCTGGGGCATAGTAACTAAAGGCTGGGGGCATAGTAACTAAAGGCTGGGGGCATAGTAACTAAAGGCTGGGGCATAGTAACTAAAGGCTGGGGGCATAGTAACTAAAGGCTGGGGGCATAGTAACTAAAGGCTGGGGGCATAGTAACTAAAGGCTGGGGGCATAGTAACTAAAGGCTGGGGGCATAGTAACTAAAGGCTGGGGGCATAGTAACTAAAGGCTGGGGGCATAGTAACTAAAGGCTGGGGGCATAGTAACTAAAGGCTGGGGGCATAGTAACTAAAGGCTGGGGGCATAGTAACTAAAGGGGGCATAGTAACTAAAGGCTGGGGGCATAGTAACTAAAGGCTGGGGGCATAGTAACTAAAGGCTGGGGGCATAGTAACTAAAGGCTGGGGGCATAGTAACTAAAGGCTGGGGGCATAGTAACTAAAGGCTGGGGGCATAGTAACTAAAGGCTGGGGGCATAGTAACTAAAGGCTGGGCATAGTAACTAAAGGCTGGGGGCATAGTAACTAAAGGCTGGGGGCATAGTAACTAAAGGCTGGGGGCATAGTAACTAAAGGCTGGGGCATAGTAACTAAAGGCTGAGCTGTAACTAAAGGCATAGTAACTAAAGGCTGGGGGCATAGTAACTAAAGGCTGGGGCATAGTAACTAGAGGCTGGGGACATAGTAACTAAGGCTGGGGGCATAGTAACTAAAGGCTGGGGGCATAGTAACTAAAGGCTGGGGGCATAGTAACTAAAGGCTGGGGGCATAGTAACTAAAGGCTGGGGGCATAGTAACTAGAGGCTGGGGGCATAGTAACTAAAGGCTGGGGGCATAGTAACTAAAGGCTGGGGGCATAGTAACTAAAGGCTGTAACTAAAGGCTGGGGGCATAGTAACTAAAGGCTGGGGGCATAGTAACTAAAGGCTGGGGGCATAGTAACTAAAGGCTGGGGGCATAGTAACTAAAGGCTGGGGGCATAGTAACTAAAGGCTGGGGGCATAGTAACTAAAGGCTGGGGGCATAGTAACTAAAGGCTGGGGGCATAGTAACTAAAGGCTGGGGGCATAGTAACTAAAGGCTGGGGGCATAGTAACTAAAGGCTGGGGGCATAGTAACTAAAGGCTGGGGACATAGTAACTAAAGGCATAGTAACTAGAGGCTGGGGGCATAGTAACTAAAGGCTGGGGGCATAGTAACTAAAGGCTGGGGGCATAGTAACTAAAGGCTGGGGGCATAGTAACTAAAGGCTGGGGGCATAGTAACTAAAGGCTGGGGGCATAGTAACTAAAGGCTGGGGGCATAGTAACTAAGGCTGGGGCATAGTAACTAAAGGCTGGGGGCATAGTAACTAAAGGCTGGGGGCATAGTAACTAAAGGCTGGGGGCATAGTAACTAAAGGCTGGGGGCATAGTAACTAAAGGCTGGGGCATAGTAACTAGAGGCTGGGGGCATAGTAACTAAAGGCTGGGGGCATAGTAACTAAAGGCTGGGGGCATAGTAACTAAAGGCTGGGGGCATAGTAACTAAAGGCTGGGGGCATAGTAACTAAAGGCTGGGGGCATAGTAACTAAAGGCTGGGGGCATAGTAACTAAAGGCTGGGGGCATAGTAACTAAAGGCTGGGGACATAGTAACTAAAGGCTGGGGGCATAGTAACTAAGGCTGGGGGCATAGTAACTAAAGGCTGGGGGCATAGTAACTACAGGCTGGGGGCATAGTAACTAAAGGCTGGGGGCATAGTAACTAAAGGCTGGGGGCATGGGGGCATAGTAACTAAAGGCTGGGGGCATAGTAACTAAAGGCTGGGGGCATAGTAACTAAAGGCTGGGGCATAGTAACTAAAGGCTGGGGGCATAGTAACTAAAGGCTGGGGGCATAGTAACTAAAGGCTGGGGGCATAGTAACTAAAGGCTGGGGGCATAGTAACTAAAGGCTGGGGGCATAGTAACTAAGGCTGGGGGCATAGTAACTAAGGCTGTAACTAACTAGAGGCTGGGGGCATAGTAACTAAAGGCTGGGGGCATAGTAACTAAAGGCTGGGGGCATAGTAACTAAAGGCTGGGGGGCATAGTAACTAAAGGCTGGGGGCATAGTAACTAAAGGCTGGGGGCATAGTAACTAAAGGCTGCATAGTAACTAAAGGCTGGGGGCATAGTAACTAAAGGCTGGGGGCATAGTAACTAAAGGCTGGGGGCATAGTAACTAAAGGCTGGGGGCATAGTAACTAAGGCTGTAACTAAAGGCATAGTAACTAAAGGCTGGGGGCATAGTAACTAAGGCTGGGGGCATAGTAACTAAAGGCTGGGGGCATAGTAACTAAAGGCTAGTAACTAAAGGGGCATAGTAACTAAAGGCTGGGGGCATAGTAACTAAAGGCTGGGGTAACTAGAGCTGGGGGCATAGTAACTAAAGGCTGGGGGCATAGTAACTAAAGGCTGGGGGCATAGTAACTAAAGGCTGGGGGCATAGTAACTAAAGGCTGGGGGCATAGTAACTAAAGGCTGGGGGCATAGTAACTAAAGGCTGGGGGCATAGTAACTAAAGGCTGGGGGCATAGTAACTAAGGCTGGGGGCATAGTAACTAAAGGCTGGGGGCATAGTAACTAAAGGCTGGGGGCATAGTAACTAAAGGCTGGGGGCATAGTAACTAAAGGCTGGGGGCATAGTAACTAAAGGCTGGGGGCATAGTAACTAAAGGCTGGGGGCATAGTAACTAAAGGCTGGGGCATAGTAACTAAAGGCTGGGGGCATAGTAACTAAAGGCTGGGGCATAGTAACTAAAGGCTGGGGGCATAGTAACTAGAGGCTGGGGGCATAGTAACTAAAGGCTGGGGGCATAGTAACTAGAGGCTGGGCATAGGGCTGGGGGCATAGTAACTAAAGGCTGGGGGCATAGTAACTAAAGGCTGGGGGCATAGTAACTAAAGGCTGGGGGCATAGTAACTAAAGGCTGGGGGCATAGTAACTAAAGGCTGGGGGCATAAACTAAAGGCTGGGGGCATAGTAACTAAAGGCTGGGGGCATAGTAACTAAAGGCTGGGGGCATAGTAACTAAAGGCTGGGGGCATAGTAACTAAAGGCTGGGGGCATAGTAACTAGAGGCTGGGGGCATAGTAACTAAAGGCTGGGGGCATAGTAACTAAAGGCTGGGGGCATAGTAACTAAAGGCTGGGGGCATAGTAACTAAAGGCTGGGGGCATAGTAACTAAAGGCTGGGGGCATAGTAACTAAGGCTGGGGGCATAGTAACTAAAGGCTGGGGCATAGTAACTAAAGGCTGGGGGCATAGTAACTAAAGGCTGGGGGCATAGTAACTAAAGGCTGGGGCATAGTAACTAAAGGCTGGGGACATAGTAACTAAAGGCTGGGGGCATAGTAACTAAAGGCTGGGGCATAGTAACTAAAGGCTAGGCTAACTAAAGGCTGGGGGCATAGTAACTAAAGGCTGGGGGCATAGTAACTAAAGGCTGGGGGCATAGTAACTAAAGGCTGGGGGCATAGTAACTAAAGGGCTGGGGGCATAGTAACTAAAGGCTGGGGGCATAGTAACTAAAGGCTGGGGGCATAGTAACTAAAGGCTGGGGGCATAGTAACTAAAGGCTGGGGGCATAGTAACTAAAGGCTGGGGACATAGTAACTAAAGGCTGAGGGCATAGTAACTAAAGGCTGGGGGCATAGTAACTAAAGGCTGGGGGCATAGTAACTAAAGGCTGGGGGAATAATGGGGACATAATAACTAGAGGCTGGGGGCATAGTAACTAAAGGCTGGGGGCATAGTAACTAAAGGCTGGGGCATAGTAACTAAAGGCTGGGGGCATAGTAACTAAAGGCTAGGGCATAGTAACTAAAGGCTGGGGGCATAGTAACCAAAGGCTAGGAGCATAGTAACTAAAGGTTTGGGAATAGTAACTACAGGCTGAGGGCATAGTATAGTAACCATAGGCTGGGGACATAAATTCAAAGCATAGTAACTAAAGGCATAGTAACTAGAGGATGGGGGCATAGTAACTAGAGGCTGGGGACATAATAACTAGAGGCTGGGGGCATAGTAACTAAAGGCATAGTAACTAAAGGCTGGGGGCATAGTAACTAAAAGGCTGGGGGCATAGTAACTAAAGGCTGGGGCAGTAACTAAAGGTAACTAGTAACTAAAGACTGGGGGCATAGTAACTAAAGACTGGGGGCACATAGTAACCAGAGGCTGGGGACATAGTAACTAAAGTCTGGGGGCATAATAACTAAAGACTGGGGGAATAGTAACTAAAGTCTGGGGCATAGTAACTAAAGGCTGGGGCATAGTAACTAAAGGCTGGGGGGCATAGTAACTAAAGGCTGGGGGCATAGTAATTCCAAGGCTCAGGTAACTAAAGGCATAGTAACTAGAGGCTGGGGACATAGTAACTAAAGGCATAGTAACTAGAGGCTGGGGACATAGTAACTAAAGGCATAGTAACTAGAGGCTGGGGGCATAGTAACTAAAGGCATAGTAACTAGAGGCTGGGGGCATAGTAACTAAAGTCTGGGGGCATAGTAACTAAAGTCTGGGGGCATAGTAATCTAAAAGGCTGGGGCATAGTAACTACAGGCTGGGGGCATAGTAACTAAAAGGCTGGGGGCATAGTAACTAAAGGCTAGCAGGCAACATTAGTAATCCAAAGGCTGGGGAGCATAGTAACTAAAGGCTGGGGCATAGTAACTAAAGGCATAGTAACTAGAGGCTGGGGACATAGTAACTAAAGGCATAGTAACTAGAGGCTGGGGGCATAGTAACCAAAGGCATAGTAACTAGAGGCTGGGGACATAGTAACTAAAGGCATAGTAACTAGAGGCTGAGGAGCATAGTAACTAAAGAGCATAGTAACTAAAGGCTGAGGCATAATAAATAGCTGGGGCATAGTAACTAGAGAGGCTGGGGCATAATAACTAAAGGCTGGGGGCATAGGCAACTAAAGGGCTGGGGGCATAGTAACTAAAGGCTGGGGACATAATAACCCAGAGGCTACAGGGGCATAGTAACTACAGGCTGGGGCATAATCCAAAGGTCAACTAACAGGCTGGGGATAGTAACTAAAGGTCTGTAACTACAGGACATAATAACTAAAGGCTGGGGAATAGTAACTAAAGGCTGGGGCATAGTAACTAAAGGCTGGGGGCATAGTAACTAAAGGCTGGGGACACCAATAACTAAAGGTTTGGGAATAGTAACTACAGGCTGGGGACATAGTAACTAAAGGTTTGGGGGCAATAGTAACTAAAGGCTGGGGGAATAGTAACTAAAGGCTGGGGGCATAGTAACTAAAGGCTGGGGGCATAGTAACTAAAGGCTGGGGGCATAGTAACTAAAGGCTGGGGCATAGTAACTAAAGGTTTGGGGCATAGTAACTACAGGCTGGGGGCATAGTAACTAAAGGCTGGGGGCATAGTAACTAAAGGCTGGGGAGTAGTAACTAAAGGTTTGGGGATAGTAACTACGTAGTATAAAGGCTGGGGGCATAGTAACTAAAGGCTGGGGACATAGTAACTAGAGGTCAAAGGCCAAAGGCCTAGCATATAACTAAAGCCATAGTAACTAGAGGCTGTGCATAGTAACAGAGGCTGGGGACATAGTATCTAAAGGCTGGGGGCATATAGTAACTAAAGACTGGGGGTATAATAACTAAAAAGCATAGTAACTAAAAATGGGACATAATAACTACAGGCTGGGGGACATAGTAACTAGGTAACTAAAGGCTGGGGGCATAGTAACTAAAGGCTGGGGGCATAGTATCTAAAGGCTGGGGGCATAGTAACTAAAGACTTAAAGTAATAACTAAAGCATAGTAACCAGAGGTGGGGGCATAGTAACTAAAGGCTTTAATATAACTAAAGGCTGGGGGTAACTAGAGGCTGGGGGCATAGTAACTAAAGGCTGGGGGCATAGTACCTAAAGGCTGGGGGCATAGTAACTAGAGGCTGGGGGCATAGTAACTAGGAGGCTGGGGGCATAGTAACTAGAGACTGGGGACATAATAACTAAAGGCTGGGACATAGTAACTAAAGGCTGGGGGCATAGTAACTAAAGGTCAGGCATAGTAACTAGAGTGGCCAGCAAAACCAGAGTAAAGCATCTAACTAGAGATTAAAGTATAGTAACTAAAGGTCAGCAAGTAACTAAAGACTGTAAGCCATAGTAACTAAAGGCTGGGGGCATAGTAACTACAGGCTGGGGACATAGTAACTAGAGGCTGAAGAAAACTAGAGACTGGGGGCATAGTAACTAAAGGCTAAAGCATAGTACCTAAAGGCTCAAAGGCATAGCAACTAAGAGGCCAGGGGCATAGTAACTACAGGCTGTAAGCATAGTAACTGTAGAGACTGGGGCCATAGTAACTAAAGGCTGGGGGCATAGCAACCAAAAGCTGGGGAATAGTAACTACAGGCTGGGGCATAGTAACTACAGGTACAAAGTAACTAACGGGCTAGGGGGCATAGTAACAGAAAAGGGGTGGGGAGAGTGGGGACTGGGGGCATAGTAACTAAAATTGGGTTGGGGAATAGTAACTACATAGGACTCCCAGGGGGCATAGTAACTAAAGGCGGGGGCATAGTAAACTAAATGTTTTGGGGTAATAGTAACGACAGGGCATGGGGGGCATTAGTAACTAAAGGACTGGGGGCATAGGAAACTAAAGGCTTGGGGACATAGTAAACCCTAACCAGGCTGGGGTGCATAGTAACTAAGAAGGGCTGGGGATCAGCTAATAGAGGATTGGGACCGGCCACATAGTAACTAGATAGATGGCTTCGGGGGGGGCATAGAGTTTAACTAAGACGGCTGAAACTCCGGGACGGAGTCAATAGTAACTAAAGGCTGGGGGCATAGTAACTAGAAGGCGTGGGGCCCATAGTAATATAAGAGTGCTGGATTGCTGGGGGTCATAGTAACTAAAGGATGGGGACATAGTAA
>NW_024607507.1:0-28195 GCF_018296145.1 Oncorhynchus tshawytscha | reverse complement strand
ATTGTAACGGTTTTGACTTGAGGTTATTATTTATAGGGGTGCCAGGTAGGTTGTGCCTACCAGAGAAAACATTGGTTTCTCCGCTTTGGTTTGGGGGGAAATGAGTCCCATCTGGTCCGTCAAGTTCACACAATACAAAGGACTTATGTAAAAGTCAGGAACTTCAAAAAACAACTAAATTATTTTTGCGTGGGTTGTATTAGCAACATCAATGATTACACACACATATAGTAATATCACAATGAGTTCTGGTTCCTCCAGAAATGTCCTGTACCTCGGGACAGGACAGGGAAATGTCAGGGAAATGTCCTGTACCTGTCCTGTACCTAAAAAGAGTCCAGCCCGGTAAAGGAGTTCAGGGAACTCAAGTGACCTTTGTCACGCAATGTTTGTCCATTCATTCAAGTGTAGCGTAAACCCAGTATTTAATTAAACATACCATCAATATAACAATTATTTTACCACAGAACTTTAATGCGTATCAACTCTTACTAAGTCCTCAACTACAACTAAAACAAATGAAATACCGTATACAAAAGGTTGTTGTCAGTCAGACAATCCAATCCGCCAACAGATCTCCAGCGGAGAAAGGCCACGAAGAACGGAGAGGTGTTGTCCACGGACACGCAAAGAGTGGATCCGATCCTGGGTAAACTCTCTTAGGCTACAAAACAACCGGAATAGAGAAGCTTCGGAACTGAAGGTTGAACACATCCTCATTCACGTCTCCATCACAACCCCACTTTTGCGCAGCTGATGCTGGCTATTTAATTGGGAATTAAAGGGAAAGCGTCGTATTGGAAGGAGAAGCACTGAGACGGTTCAGAAAAATTCAGGGCCGTCACAACATGCTTTACTTCATAAACCCAGTTAACATCCTAAACATACATTTAAGGGAATCATAAAATCACAAATCATATGGTTCTACAGGATATCATCTTGCAAGCAAGACCTGGATTATGCAATAAATACACTATTCAATGCACTTAGAAGAGGATATTCAAAACGATTTTTAAGAACCATTAAACACATTGGCCGCCCTCCCTCCCATTCATCCAACACTCACAGACCACAGCAAATCATCCACCTCTTAACCTTAACCTCAATCCTACTCCTAACCTTAACCCCTCCCCAAACCTCACGCCTAACCTTAACCTTTCCCCAAACCCCATGCCTAACCCTAATGTGTACCATTACCCTAACTTAATCCCTATCTCCCTCCCTCACCCTAATCCTGACTCCCCTATGGAAAGTGATCTGCACCAATCACTAAACCGAAACACTTCCTGTCTCTTCTCCCTTGTCATCAATACTCAATCAACAGACAATTATCATCCCCCTAGTAACCACATTTTCACATAGAATCAGATCCCTACATCAAACACAACTTCTCTACAGTTCAGCACACTTACATACCACTCAAACCATACAGAATCATTTCAGCATTTAGAAAGAACAAAAATTTAAAAGGACCTCCTCACCAAAGCAAGATTCAGTAGTAAGCCACCACAAGACCTCACAATCTCCATTTCCGACAGATAAAGTTCCATACAAATACACAGCCACACATCAGCATCAGTACAAGAATCCTATTCATTGAACACACATAACACCATTTATATCATTACATGTACACGTTGCAATAAACAATACATTGGAGAAACCAAACACACCATAGAAACCAGACACAACCAGACAAACTTTTTTTTATATGGTGTAATTGTTGCCCATCACGAGAGAGGGTATGAGCCGACATTTGGGACCTCTAGCCCTTCAAAGTATTTTTTGTCATTTTTTGAAAATTACAGAAATTGGTCCAAAAATTAGAGTCCCTAATTGTCACAGCCGTGCACCTGGTGATTGAAAATCGGCACCTGGTAACCCAAAATGAAACAGGTTCTATATGCATTTACCGGTGTTCCAGATATCCATGCCCGCTATGGGAGTACCCAACTACGGCCCTCTATCAATGGGGGCCGTCCTGAGTGCTTTATGGACGGTTTAAAATATTTTTGTGGATGCTGATTATGATATTCCTCTGTGCAACTGGTGATTGAAAACAGGCACCTGGTAACCCAAAAGTAAAAATATGGTTCTAAATGAATTTACCGGGACTCCTAATATTCGAGCCCCCTATGGAAGAGCCTCACTACTGGGGAAAATTCACTGGAGGGCGCCAAAGGTACATTTATGGAGGTTTCAACAATAGTTGTCAAAAATGACTAAGTCCAAACTTTTCGAAAATTGCATTGTGTTTTATTTGCAACTGGTGATTGAAAATAGGCACCTGGTAACCCAAAATGAAACACATTTTTAATCATTTTAATGCAAATGACACAAATAAAAGTGTGAATTTCAAACAAATATACTTCATTTAATCAGTTAATCGTGGATTGATTTGTCCCTCAATCAGTGTCCGGGCCCGGCTGGCATTTTGGGCAAATTATGGTACCGTTAGTGCCGTGCCTGCGTTTCCAGAGAGTGACACATATGGTCAGCCTCAGTTCCCCGGTCTGTAACCGACCCTTGGTTAAAGTTCAATGTGGCAACACTTCGTCGAATTGTACTGAATGTCACTTTACTTCCAATGCCAAACTCTGCAAATATTTGGCCCACATACTCACACAGATTACCGTACGTTGACCGCGGATGTGAAAAAGAAGAGTTCTGTGTCTGAGGTCATTCCACTCAGATGAGGCCTGATCTGGTGGAATCGTTTAATTAACCTCTTACAGCCACTGAGATGCCAGCGTCTCACCTAGCCAACAGGAAATGGAAATGCGTAGCGCCAAATGCTAATAGTACTCAATAAAACTCAAACTTTCATTAAATCACACATGCAGGGTACTCAATTAAAGCTACACTCGTTGTGAATCTAGCAAACATGTCAGATTTTAAAAATGCTTTTCGGCGAAAGCATGAGATGCTATTATCTGATAGCATGCACCCCGAAATACCTGAAGGAGGTGTAAACAAAATAATTAGCATAGCCGGCGCTACACAAAACGCAGAAATAAAATATAAAACATGCATTACCTTTGACGAGCTTCATTGTTGGCACTCCAATATGTCCCATAAACATCACAATTGGTTCTTTTTTTAAATTAATTCCGTCCATGTATACCCAAAATGTCCATTTATAAAGCCCGTCTGATCCAGAAAAAAACTTTCCAAAACGCAACGTCATTTTTTTTAATTAAAAAAGTTGCCTATGAACTTTGCCAAAATACTTCAAACTACTTTTGTAATCCAACTTTAGGTATTTGTAAACGTTAATAATCGATCAAATTGATCACGGGGCGATCTGTAATCAATAACAGCAAGTCAACATATCATGGACAATTTTCTCTCTTTCATAACTATCCACAGTGTACCCCCTGACAGGAAGTGCCTATTCTTCATTTCACCAAGGATTAACTTCAACCCAATTCCCAAGACTGGCGACATCGTGTGGAAGCTGTAGGAACTGTAAACTGGGCGCTATCTATTTTCCCTTGACATAGACAATACAGGGAACTGGCGGAGGGATATTTTTTTTTTTTGTGAACAGTTTTTCCTTGGGGTTTTGCCTGCTATACACGTTCTGTTAGTCACAGACATGATTTAACCCGTTTTATAAACTTCAGAGTGTTTTCTATCACATACTAATCATATGCATATACTATATTCCTGGCATGAGTAGCAGGACGTTGAAATTTTGCACGCTTTTTATCAAAAAGTTGAAAAAATGCACCCTAACTACTAAGAGGTATTAAGCCAAGTGTATTCCTCCTCACATATAACAATTCTGCACTCCCGAAGCAATAGTTTGTTTTGTGGCTCGCAACGCACATCTGATAACCCCCACCTTCCGGGGTTATTTCAGTAAAATCACTCACTGAACATGGTGACTGGGGATCGTCGAGTGCCATTAAGTGCCATTGAGTGCCATCGTCGAGTGCTGACGCCTGTCAGAGCAGGTGGCTCGGACCTCCAGCCTACTGAGAACTGAAGGAATTGCTTAGCTCAACAAAGCGTTTTAACTCCGCAGCGCTGAGCACCTCGTCCCTGCAGCGTTTGCAAAATTTTGCCCTGTGCGTTGCCTGGCTCTGCCACGAGTACATCGGTACATGTACGGTGCCTCGGTACATTTTTAACGTGGATGGTGCCAAACCACATTGGCCATACCACTCAGACACACGTCTGTAGTTATCCAGAAAACACAGTCCTTCATCGGCCTTGCCCTCTGACAGTGCGGAGGAATTCCCATACTCGGGATATACTGGTGCGACTATTGTCAATTCGTTTAACTGAAGGGTTTTTACCCGTAATATAGTGTTCATAGTGAGTCAAAATTGCATTACTCCAAACCTCAATTCTGGCGGGCACGCCGCCGTCTTCATCACTCTCGCTCTCCGTGGAAGTCACCACGACGCAGCCTTGCTCCCTTGGTTCCGAGCACGGTTCACTACCGACCTGACTGGTTGGCTGCACCGCCGCAGACGCACCCGCCGCCTGCTCACTCGTCCCCCAGCTGCTGATCCACCACGGCTGACTGCTCACCCCTCGTCCACCAGCTGCTGATCCACCACGGCTGACTGCTCACTCTCGTCCCCCAGCTGCTGATCCACCACGGCTGACTGCTCACCCTCATCCACCGCTGCTGCTCCACGGACAACTCACTTTCAAAACACTGCAAAATCACAGGATTCTCCAGCCGCGGTTCAACACCGTTGTCAGGCTGCATATACTGCCCTGATTCGGGCTGCTGTCTCTCAGTCAAAACCCTGCAAGATGGTATAGCATTCGTCCATTCCATAGTACTGGACTTAAGTGCATGTACAGACCTGAAATGTCGGTCTAGCCGCACGATATTCTGCTTGGAACAAAGCCCACAGTCTGCTGCTCATAGCTTCTCTCTCCTGCCTTCCTCCGTGTCTCTTTGTTTGCTCCAGCAAACAACCTAATACTAACCTTAACCCCTAACCCTAACCCTTAACCCTAACCATAACCCTTAACTGAAGGTTTCGTATCGCGACACGTCCTTGTCTGGGGCCCCACGTTGCTGCCGCTCCGGTCCTCCCGCTGCTATTCTCTTATGGGACTCCTCCTCTTGGTCCAGTTCAGAGTAAAACAGTGGGATTTGTCCCAGCTGAGGTGCACCCAGGGTTTCTTCTTCTACCCCAGTGATTAATTTACCTGTCAGGAAGCCTAGATCCACCTGCTTTGAAAATGTGATTTTCTGGATTTTTTTCCTCATTTTGTCTGTTGTCTGTCATAGTTGAAGTTTACCTATGATGAAAATTACAGGCCTCTCATCTTTTTAAGTGGGAGAACTTGCACAATTGGTGGCTGACTAAATACTTTTTTGCCCCACTGTATATATGTGTTTGGGAAGAGACAGTTTCTTAAGTGTAAGATCCTTCCTTTTCTATATCTCAGGTATTTGGATGACATCTTTGGAATTTGGGTGAGTTCTATGCAACCCTAACCCTCAATACACATCATCCTGCCATTACAACCTCCCACAATATACAAAGGGAAAAACTAGAGATTTTGGACTCAGTTCTTCTTTGTATTTTCTGATGGGTTAACTAAATCATTTGCCACTAAAGTCTTCTTCAAGGAGACTGATATGTAGCAGGGCATGCCTAAGGCAAGTTATCATCCAAAACTTACTTTCAGAGGGATTATTAAATCTCAGCTGATTTGGTTCAATAGAATCTGTACATTAGGTGAGCACGTGGAGGAGGCCATAACCATTCTTTTTAGAGCCGTGGTGCCACGGGGATATTCCGAACGTTTCCTTAGGGGGATAAAGGCAGAGGAAGGTGAATTATTTTGCAGGGAAGGGGGGTTATAATAAAAACAGCAGAAACACACAATCTGATACCTTGTTACAACATCCTCTGGGAGTTTGGGTGGACTTAGTAGTACCTTGAGGTCTAACTTCAGGGAAGTTCAACAAGCTGTGGAATGGCTGGTAGATTGTAATCTCAGCCGATAGAAGAAACAAAAACCTCGGGGACTGGTTAGTCCACTACCTTCCAGATGAAAAATGCACCTAATAAATTGGATAAATATTTGGGGAGACGCACATATATTGTTAATGCCTTCTCGGGGTTGGGGTTCCCCATAGGACAGAGGATCGAATTGTCCACTGTAAACTTGATGGAATTAAGTGTAAATTGTGCCAAAATCTTTACATAGGAGAAACAAAGAATGCACTACAGGTCAGACTGAAATAACATTCATACCATACGGCTAAAGGTAATAAGAGTATTTTATTTGCATTTTGGCCTGCATGCAGTGGATGGTTTGAGTATTTTTGGCACAACGACAGGGGATGGAAAGAACTTGGATTGGGTGCTTCAACACGATAGATCCTAAGGGCCTGAATTAAAAATATTAAATTTACCTTGGCTTACTTACCTCATGGGCGGCTGTGGGAGAGTCGCCCATGATAAATGTTTATTTATTTATGGATTTACTGTTATGTTTTTTAAGCACTGACCATAAATATGGCACTTTTTTTAATAATATTTGGTTTCTAAGTGTGGCGTGGTTTTACCCTATTTATTTTTTTGTATACTTTTATAGCACTTGAGTTGAAAGCACTTTCTTTTAAATATAGTGTGGTATGTTGATTTGTCCATTGGGGATTTGTCATTGTTTGATAGCACTTATGATTGGCCTTAAATACATACTCTTTGTTTATTCATTGGGGGTTCGCCTTGCAGACCCTAATCCCTCACCTAACCCCGAAACCCTCATGCCTAACCCTAATCTCTAGACCCCCATACCTCATCTTAATTTAACCCTGACCTGTACTCTAATCATGACCCTAACCCCAACCCTAACCCCTAGCTCCTAAATCCTAACCCTAATTCCCAACCCTAACCTTAAATAGACCCCCATACCTAATCCTAACCCCTGATACCTAACTCTAACCCCTAGACCCTCATACCTAACCTTACCTTCTAGACCATCACTCTGACCTTGGCCCCTGGTCTCTATCCTTAGTACTGAATCCTTGGTTCTTAACCCAAGCCTCATTTTAAATTCTGATTCTGGTCTTCTTTTATCTTTTTTCGTCATTAAAGTATTTTTATACATAAGTCTTACCATTTATTTTAAAGGGGTTGCCAGTGCACATCAGATTTGTCTGTTATTTATTAAACCTAACCATCCCTTAACCCTACAGAAGGACGGTTTTAAGCCCAACGCACCCTAGGGCAATTCTAAAAGGTGAGCAACCATGGGATCTACAACTTTGGCCGGGTGTGCATGGACCCCCCTGGCCTGCGCGTCAATGCTGTGGAGTGCACCTATTCCCCTTCCCCCCCTTCGGCTTCCACGTGTCAGAGATGGAAGTGTATCAACCGACTCAAAACTAGAAACCAAACTAGAACCCTACCCCTTACCCCAACCCTAACCACAGTACCAAGCCCCCACAACCACCCAAACCCTACACGGCCCACTTCAGACCAAGAACATTCATTTCAAACTTATACAGCAAGACCTCCATTCAAGTTTTAGACTCCATTTCACTCTACATTTTGCAAAAAACACAACATTGGGGAAACCCAGTATACAATAGAAAATAGACAAACATCTATACAATATCAAACTGGTCCATTTACACACTGAACTTGTCACTCATTTCCAGGATCACCCCATCACTTACCTCAATATATTAGGATTACTGTCGTGTTCTGGGTGGACCAGTGGGCGGCGAAAAGCAGTGGAACGTAGGTGGATAAGAGACCTACAAACAATTACATCCAGTGGTCTGAATGCGTTTTTAACCAATCAGATAGGATCAATTGAAGGGCATAGCACTTGTTTACAGGGTTCAAGGAGTTGGAAGAAGGGCACCATAAAACAAAAATCACAATAAATAACGTTGTGGTTTTTCTAATATTTAACAGATGCATGCTTATTTATAATAGTTTTATTCCTTTTGTCTTCATGTATTTGAATTTGTTTTTACAACTCAGCACTTGATCTTATAACACTTTTATACACTGCTCAAAAAACTAAAGGGAACACTTAAACAACACAATGTAACTCCAAGTCAATCACACTTCTGTGAAATCAAACTGTCCACTTAGGAAGCAACACTGATTGACAATAAATTTCACATGCTGTTGTGCAAATAGACAACAGGTGGAAATTATAGGGCAATTAGCAAGACACCCCCAATAAAGGAGTGGTTCTGCAGGTGGTAACCATAGACCACTTCTCAGTTCCTATGCTTCGGTCACTTTTGAATGCTGGCGGTGCTTTCACTCAAGTGGTAGCATGAGACGGAGTCTACAACCCACACAAGTGGCTCAAGTAGTGCAGCTCATCCAGGATGACACATCAATGCGAGCTGTGGCAAGAAGGTTTGCTGTGTCTGTCAGCGTAGTGTCCAGAGCATGGAGGCGCTACCAGGAGACAGGCCAGTACATCAGGAGACGTGGAGGAGGACGTAGGAGGGAAACAACCCAGCAGCAGGACGGCTACCTCCGCCTTTGTGCAAGGAGGAGCACTGCCAGAGCCCTGCAAAATGACCTCCAGCAGGCCACAAATGTGCATGTGTCTGCTCAAACGGTCAGAAACAGACTCCATGAGGGTGGTATGAGGGCTCGATGTCCACAGGTGGGGGCTTTGCTTACAGCCCAACACCGTGCAGGACGTTTGGCATTTGCCAGAGAACACCAAGATTGGCAAATTCACCACTGGCGCCATGTGCTCTTCACAGATGAAAGCAGGTTCACACTGAGCACGTGACAGACGTGACAGCATGCTCCAGCATGACCGGTTTGGCAGTGGGTCAGTCATGGTGTAGGGTGGCATGTCTTTGGGGGGGGCCGCACAGCCCTCCATGTGCTCGCCAGAGGTAGCCTGACTGCCATTAGGTACCGAGATGAGATCCTCAGACCCCCTGCAAGAGGAAGGCATTGATGCTATGGACTGGCCCGCCCGTTCCCCAGACCTGAATCCAATTGAGCACATCATGTCTCGCTCTATCCACCAACGCCACGTTGCACCACAGACTGACCAGGAGTTGGCGGATGCTTTAGTCCAGGTCTGGGAGGAGATCCCTCAGGAGACCACCCGCCACCTCATCTGGAGCATGCCCAGGCATTGTAGGGAGGTCATACAGGCACGTGGAGGCCACACAGACACTACTGAGCCTCATTTTGACTTGTTTTCAGGACATTACATCAAAGTTGGATCAGCCTGTAGTGTGGTTTTCCACTTTAATTTTGAGTGTGACTCCAAATCCAGACCTCCATGTGTTGATAATTTGTGTGATTTTGTTGTCAGCACATTCAACTATGTAAAGAAAAAAGTATTTAATAAGAATATTTCATTCATTCAGATCTAGGATGTGTTATTTTAGTGTTCCCTTTATTTTTTTGAGCAGTGTATGATCCTCAGAGACAACGATAAGCAGCCGTCTGATTGGGAACCATATCAGGCCAACAGACATACACAAACCCTAGACATAAAACAACTAGAGTACCCACCCTAGTCACACCCTGACCTAACCAAAATATATAGAAACACATATCTAAGGTCAGGGCGTGACACTTTGCTTTATCTTGGCCAGGTCGCAGTTGTAAATGAGAACTTGTTCTCAACTAGCTTACCTGGTTAAATAACATTTTAAAAAACAAGGGGAGAACAATGTCAGGATACAGCTCCCCAGTCAAATATTACCAACCGCTCCCTATCCTATATATAGAGACTTATAGATGGAGGGAAGTTTGAGAGAGGACCAACTTATTGTAACGGCTGTTTGAAGAAGAGGACCAAGGTACAGCGTCGTACGCATTTATGATTTTTAATAAAACTGAACACTAAAACAAAAAAATAACAAAGCAGAACAAACAAAACAGTTCTGTCTGGTGCAGACACACAAAACAGAAAACATAGAACACCAAAACATAGAATGCTCACCAACTCACGCCCTGATCAAACCTAAAATCGAGACAAAAACGATCTAAGGTCCGGGCGTGACATTTATTCCCACCCCAAATCAGATAGACCGCATGGAAGTTGAAATTATTGGACCATTTTGATTACAAGACAAACTTTCTTCATGTTCCCTTTACAAACAGCTCCACTTGGGATCCTAAATTAGAGTCTGTCTGTCACGACTTCTGCCGAAGTTGGCTCCCCTGCCTGTTCGGGCGGTGCTCGGCGGTCGCCGTCCTACTAGCCGCCACCGATCCCTTTTTAGTTTGTCTGTTTGTTTTGTCTTATTAGTTTCACCTGTGTTCTGTTATGGCTTAATGAGCTTCCCTATTTTAAGTACGTGTACCCGCCCTTGTTTTGTGCGGGATTGTCTTTATGTTACGTGTGTAAGCTTTAGGTAGAGGTGGTTATATTTTCTGGACTTGGCACCCTGTGTTTTTGGGTAGACACTTTGTTGCCCGCGCCCTGTGTTGTTGGGCTTGTCTTTTGTGTGTCGTATTAAAGAGCACTTTTCCCCAGTGGAACTCTGCGCCTGATTCCTTTGTGTAAAAACAAAAAGGGGGAGGCGGAGGTCATTGTAAATTGTCCGGTGGTCATTTGATTAGTTGTTCAGCAGTCTTATGGCTTGGGGGTAGAAGCTATTAATGAGCCTTTTGGGCCTAGACTTGGCTCTCTGGTACCGCTTGCCGTGCGGTAGCAGAGAGAACAGTCTATGACTTGGGCAACTGGAGTCTGACATTTTTTTCGGTCTTCATCAGACACTGCCTAGTATATCGGTCGGCAGGAAAGCTTGGCCTCCGTGATGTATTGAGCTGTATGTCGGATTTGCCAAATGGAGGGCGAGGGAGAGCTATGTACGAGTCTCTCCATGTGGGGTAAAGGTGATCTAGATTGATTCTTACGAAACAATGTTTTTCTATTTCTAATAAAATCGGCCTTGCAATCATCCCTACAGAAAACCATTGAAGAAAATGGGTAGAGCACCATTCTTGAATTCTGATGTTTCGCAGGTCAAACAATCTGATTTGCAAGAAGATGTATCGGTCATATTACAGAGGCTAGACGAGGCAGAGGGTCGGATATCAATGCTGGAGGACAACAACGATCGACTGATTTAGAACGCCAAACTGTATGAGGGTATCCACAGAAGCGTGCCAGATGCGGCTAACCGAGACAGACGCCTCAATGTAAGACTTAGGGTCAAGGAGGGTCTGGGAGGATGGCAAGCCGCAGGAATGCGTGAGACAAATTGCCTCTGAGGCTCTGGGGGTGGATCTGGATGAATCCGAGCTGCAAGAGTCCACCGTTCCCTAGCATCAATACGACGTGAGAATCAGCCGCCTAGACCGATCATCCGCTTTCTCGGGAATCGAGAGAGAGTGCGAGAGCGTACTGGCCGCTGTGAACGGAATGTAAATCGGGAGAATAGAGAGGTGACCTGGAAGGGCTGCAAGCTATCATTCTTTCCCCGATATGACCAAGGAGCTGGTGAATACAATTAGGCTTTTTACAGCAACAAGGAATATGCTACATGAGTTGGATGTACGTTTCACGCTCGCCTACCCAGCTGTGCTATGCTTTACATGGAAGAGGGAAAGACTATGATGACCATCACAAGGCGAGGGAATCCTCAAGAAAAACTGAGGACCAGAAATAAGGGCATGGATGGCATAGCTATATTGGCTGGTGAGTTCTACATGGGACAGTGTCTGTATGACGCACTATCACAAAGACAATTCAGCTAACTAGTAGCTACAGTATTTAGCCAATTGTCTATTTCAGACTGTATAGCAACAATGCTATTTTGGTCACTGGAGGTTTAGCCAGTTGGCTACTCAGTGACTGTATTCAAGTTGCCTGGTAAAAACTACCTTTAACTTCTTATGGCATGGGGGCAGTATTTTGACATCTGGTTGAGAAGCTTTGACGAACTTTACTGGTACTATTAGGATGTATTCGTCTGCATGTTTTGACCACCTTTGAGCCAGTGGATTACTGAACAAAACGCGCCAACAAAGTTTTTGCAATATAAAAGGGGACTTTAACATGTGTAGCTGGGACTCTCGTGACTGCAACCATATGAAGATCTTCAAAAAGGTAAGTGATTAATTTTATCGCTATTTCTGACTTTTGTAATTCCTTTACTTGGTTGTAAAATGTTTGTATGCTTTTGTAAGCGGGGTGCTGTCCTCAGATAATCGCATTGTATGCTTTCGCTGTAAAGCCTTTTGAAATCTGGCAAAGCGGTTGGATTAAGAAGAAGTTAATCTTTAAACCGATGTTTAACACTTGTATTTTTTAGGAATGTTTTTTATTACTATTTCTGTATTTTGAATTTGGCGCTGCAATTTCACTGGATGTTGTTGTGGGGAGTCGCTAGCGGAACGCCTGCACCAGAAAGGTTAAACTCTAAATTAGAAGCTCTCAACAAAGACGTCAATTCTGAATAAATCTCAAAAGAGCACCTTGAGACTCAAGGTAGATGTGACAAACTCATCTGCAAGAACTGCAGCTTATTCAAGCGAGACCTTTGTGCTTATAAATGTAGGTTGCAACCCTTTGTTGAAGGCAATTCTTGAACTGCCCAAGAAGTAGGAGTGTATTTAAATCCTCAAGGTCTGTGACCTCTTGAAAACCACAGCACCAATCAAAAGATATGCTTGTTCCTTTGCAAACTCAACATGGCTTTGTGATGCTCTTTCGTAATTTAGGGAACTATTGTCTGTTTGCCTCTGGGACCAACTCGTCAGCCTGAAGGATAGCAGCTTTAACAGTGTCAATCTGAACTCTGGTCAAGAGAAATGTGTACACTTTGAGCTTTCCCACAAGAACATCTTGGAGAAGCAGTTAGCGAATATCGCGTGGCCATTTTAGGGATGTGGCAATCCGCTCAGAGTGAAATATACAGTACCTGTCAGAAGTTGACACACCTACTCAAATGAGTTATTTTCTTTATTACTATTTTCTATATTGCAGAATAATAGTGAAGACAAACTATTAAACACATATGATTTTTTAAAATTTATTTTACCTTTATTTAACTAGGCAAGTCAGTTAAGAGCAAATTCTTATTTTCAATGACGGCCTAGGAAGTGTGGGTTAACTGCCTGTTCAGGGGCAGAACAACAGATTTCTACCTTGTCAGCTCGGGGATTTGAACTTTCAACCTTTCGGTTACTAGTCCAACACTCTAACCACTAGGTTACCCTGATGAATCATGTAGTAACTCCAAAAAGTGTTTGACAAATCAAAATATTTTATATTTGAGATTATTCAAAGTACAGTAGCCACCCTTTGCCTTGACGGCTTTGCATACTTTTGGCATTCTCTCAACCAGCTTCATGAGGTAGTCACCTGGAATGCATTTCAATTAACAGGTGTGCCTTATTAAAAGTACATTTGTGGAATTTCGTTATGCATTTGGGCCAATCGGTTGTGTTGTGACAAAGTGGGGTGGTATACAGAAGATAGCCCTATTTGGTAGAAGACCAAGTCCATATTATAGTAAGAACAGCTCAAATAAGCAAATATAAATTACAGTCCATCTTTACATTAAGACATGAAGGTCAGTCAATATGGAACATTTCAAAAACTTTCAAAGTTTAAGTGCAGTCACAAAAACCATCAAGCGCTATGATGAAATTGGCTCTCATGAGGACCACCACAGGGAAGACCCAGTGTTACCTCTGCTGCAGAGGACACGTTCAGCTGTTAGCTGCACTTCAGATTGCAGCCTAAATAAATGCCACAGAGTTCAAGTAACAGACATCTCAACATCAACTGTTCAGAGGAGACTGCTTGAAATAGGCCTTCATGGTCAAATTGCTACAAACAAACCACTACTAAAGGACACCAATCAGAACAGACTTGCTTTGGCCAAGAAACACAAGCAATGGACATTAGACCGGTGGAAATCTGTCCTTTGGTCTGAAGAGTCCAAATTTAAGATGTTTAGTTCCAACCGTTATGTCTTTGAGATGCAGAGTATGGTTTGTGCTCAGTGGGACTATCATTTGTTTTTAAAACAGGACAATGGCCCAAAACACATCAAGGCTGTGTAAGGGCTACTTGATCAAGGAGAGTGATGGTGCTACATCAGATGACCTGGCCTCCACAATCACCTGACCTCAACCCAATTGAGCTGGTTTGGGATAAGTTAGACCACAGAGTGAAAGAAATGAAGCCAACAAGTGCTCAAAATATGTGGGAACTCCTTCAAGACTATTGGAAAAGCATTCCTCATGAAGCTGGTTGAGAGAATGCCAAGAGTGTGCAAAGCTGTTATCAAGACAGAGGGTGGCTACTTTGAAGAATCTCTAATATATTTAGATTTGTTTAACACTTTTTGGTTACTACATGATTCCATAAATGTTATTTCATAGTTGTCTTCACTATTACTCTACAATGTAGAAAATAGTCAAATTAAAGAAAACCCTGGAATGAGTAGGTTTACTGGTACTCTACATCCACCTCCGTTTTATTGAAAGGCGGTACAAGTCAGTTGTTTCAAGCTCAAACTCTGGATGGCCTGACTGGATTCGGAGTGCTTCCAGATTGCTCTCCCTTTGTCGTACTTCCAGCTCCATCTCTTTTAAAATCAAATGGCATGCACACGTTCTTGTTATAGTCTGGCTGCACGTTTGTTCCTTTGCCCTTTCCCTGTGCTCGGGCTCAAATTTGTGTTACTCCAACTTTGCCTTTAGTTCTAACTCCCTTAGTTGCACATCTACAGGATGTACTCTACCTCCCATAGGACCCATTTCATCAACCTCCCTCTCTGGAACGATTTCCTCCTCCATCAAAACAACACCGATCAACTCTACTACTTTTGGATCGTCAGATGCCACCTTGATGTCATAATGCTTCGCAATGACGAGCAGATTCACCTTTGTACATCTAGTGTCTCCCATGTAGGGTTTTCCACAAATGCTTCTTACTTAACGTGTATGGCTTTATTTTATTAGCTTGTGTGATTCTGCTACTTTCAAAATTATTTCACCAAACTTATAACCCCTCAAGTTCGATGTCAGTGACAAACTCCACCCAAAAGTGTATTTTGAACACTTATTTGAGGCACAGCAGAGCTTCAGAGTAGGGGACTGGAGGGCCTACCATACTCATGGGAAACAAATCCCGGATGACCACCCATTTTGTTACGTTCCCACAAAACAAACGCAATGTTGCTCACAACAAAAGGGAACAAACAAAGTAAATTATTGACAGCCCCAAAAAACAGAAAGGGGTTAAAAATGGGTTCAGAAAGCCACCCATGTGGGTGCTCACTGAAAGTTGGCAAAGCCACTAGTAAGGCAAACTAAAATGGATATCCACAACCACTTAGGATAGTGAGTAAAAAGAATATGGAGCAAAACAGGGAAACCAAAAGTCAGACTTCTATAACACTTTTTAGGTTGAGTTTGAAATCACACCTCAGCTGATGTGAAGTATAGCTCTTCCCAACATCTCTCACGCTCCACTGGAGCACTGGGCCAGCCACTCCTAAATAGCACCTGGGCCAACACAAGTGAAACACCTTCCCTCTAACGAGATGGCAGCCAGCACAGGTGTAACACATAATGACTAACGGGGTGACTCAATCTGTGCGACCTACTTGCTAAAATGCTATACGTGCTAAAAAGTCCAACCTCAAAACAAATGGAAAAACAAAAGTCTGTAACTGTTGGGCTCTCTTGTCTCTCCCCCAGTGTAGGAACTTTTATTGAACTGATGTCCTGATGATTCATTGGGGGCTTGGGCACCCTGTGCAATCTTCTTCCTGAACTCTCCCCTCAGTCATATTTAATGTAGTGTTGAGAATCCACGCCTGTCACTTGGGGGCCAGTTGTGTATAGCCGTAGCATGATTTTGGTGACCTTATTTGACCCTTTCTACTGTTCATTGAGGCATGGTTTGATCCCACCCAGGGACACATGAGTATTTACAATACTTATCACAATGTACTCAACTTGAATCAAAAAGTTTACTCTGTTTATTAAAATACACATAAGAAAGTTCTAGTCTCTCAGACGTTGATACACTGTACTTAAAACTTGTGATAGTTTTAATAAAGTTGAATCAGTTTATGGCTTTTTTTTGTCTTAAATGCTTTATTTAATGTTTAATACCTCAGAGCAAATAGTTTTACAGGAGAGGAGGGGACCTACTGTGATTCACTAGTTTTACAGGAGAGGAGGGGACCTACTGTGATTCACTAGTTTTACAGGAGAGGAGGAGACCAACTGTGATTTTTATTTTCTTAAAATGCCACTTGTCTCCTTTTCACCTCATTTAATTAACAACTGATTTACTTAAGAAGAGGCACATCTCAATAGGTGGTCCATGACACAGCACAAGCGGGGGCTTTCTTATTTTGTTCTCTATTGTTCCTCAAGCAAGTTGACGTCATGGATTTCCATAAGACCAACACCTTGAATGCCTAAAAAAGACTGTTAGAAATGTATTTTTTACACTTTAGTGTCTGTACATTACTGTATTCATAGTTGGTATATCACTTTTCAAAAGTAAAAGTTCAGACATTGCTGGAGGACATTGCAGTTGCCATTGTAATGCATGTAAAGACAAAAAAAGAGAAGATTGCTTGATGTCGAGGTTTAATTTAATGAAATCAAAGGCATTTTTACGAGTGTTAGAGCACAATTGAAATGCATGTATCTTATTCATAAAGACAACACCCAAGCACCTCATTGAAGATTACTTTGAGGTTTACTTTAATGAAATCAAAACTGTTACGGTTTTCTAGGTGTGAAGGAGAGTCGGACCAAAATGCAGCGTGTAGATTGCGATCCATGTTTAATAACGAACGTAAAACACAAATCAATAACAAACACTACAAAAACAATAAACGTAACGAAAACAGAAACAGCCTATACTTGTGTAACCTAACACAGACAGGAACAAGGACACTAAGGACAATCACCCACGACAAACTCAAAGAAATATGGCTAATATGGTTCCCAATCAGAGACAACGATAAACACCAGCCTCTGATTGAGAACCACTCCAGACAGCCATAGACCTTGCTAGATAACCCCACTAGCTACAATCCCAATACATACACACCAAAACCCCAAGACAAAACACACCACAATACAAAAACCCCAAGCCACACCCTGGCCTGACCCAATACATGAAGAAAAACACAAAATACTTAGACCAGGGCGTGACAAAAACAAATATTTTTGTACAACAAAATTATTCACACACTAACTATAGAAATTGTTTTTTAATACAAGACATATTCACCGCGATTAGAATAAACTGCTGATCTTTGTGCAATATTTACACAAACTAGCAATGCCATTGTTTTTATTGAATTTAGTACTAGGTCTTTAAGTAGGTCTACAGGTGATTGCCTGAATGCATGACAAAACTACATTTCCCAGATTATCACTGTTTTGGATATCTTCAATTTTAGGTGAGGCGCATATCCTTCTCCTTTGCAGTGCGGAAGAACAGAAGCTTTTCTGAAATAAAATAAAGAATAAGCCATCACTTCACATTATGTAACCATTTTAATGAATGACGTCACAGGAGTGAGGACAATGAATGACATCACAGGAGTGAGGACAATGAATGATGTCACAGGAGTGAGGACAATGAATGATGTCCTCACTCATGTGAGGATCCGAATGATCAGGTTACCGTGGGTCCACTCTACAGCGCCCCTCTCTAAAAGTGGAGAATGACACAATATTCCTAACACAAGTAAGGTGATAAAATTCTTGGTGGGGCATGAAACTATAATCATGTCAAAAAAGTTGTTGTTTGTGATATCGTTGAGGACACACTTTGAAATGGTTAGACTCTTCTAGACCAGTACACGGACGGTAAGCCGGATGTGTAAAATGGTTAGACTTTATATTAGAATAGCGTGACCGACAGCGTTAGCTGAAAGGTACGACACAGGAACATTCAGACTGCAACTGTTTAAGCACTTTAGTAAACTCGACCGAAGACGAGAAGACAAAGACAATTTACTCTCAACACTATAGATACCTCTATGAAACGACATTGGTAAACCTCTGGAAGATTAATTCTAACAGACAGCCCGAGACAGAGAAGCTACAAAGGACATGGTGATGTCATGACGTTCTCCTATTTGGGTACAGCGAGCACCATCCCCCTCTCTCTGCTTCTCTGCTAGAGAACAAAGGAATTTCTTCCACCTCACAGAACTTGAGGTCCGAACAACATTTATGTTCCGGAGAAGGTATAAAAGATCGGTGAAGAATCCAGCTACGAACTGGTCCATTTGTTACATTTTGGTGAAGCTCATGGGAGACGGTGCGGCCACATTACCATAACGCTGTTTATTTAATAGCCTCAGATATGAGGTTTACATCTAATTGTTGTATAAGGTGAATAAGTGAGGATGATACTGTTTGTAAAATTGTGTAATGTGATTTTGGACTGTTTAATGAAGGAAACTCCAATTGCCTTTTGAGTTTAACTAAATCAGAGGACCGGCCATGAGCCAGTTAGGGTCGGGCATCCTGGCAGCAATTCCGAAAAGAAAAAAAAAACTTTGAGAAGTTTTCAACAGACCATGTTTTTCTCCATTACGAGAGGACAAAGGTTGTAGACCATTGCTGAATCTTTTAACCATACCACGTGGTTAAACTCTTAGACTATCGATACCGACAGAATAAGAACAAGTCTTTGATACTAATTACTAGTCTGCAGCTAGGAATTCGGTATCATTGAACACGAAGAACAACAACCGGTAAAATATTCATTCTATAACGAAATAAATACATGTCACTCTGAACAATCCATCCTAACCTCTTCAGAGAGAGAAAGAGCGAGAGGACGGAAACTCTCCAACAGAAACTAACTTTTCAACAGCGATCAAGATGACACACTGAGCGTAAATATATATATATTGATTGCAATTGTTCCCAAATGAGTGAGCGTTCATGTGCAAAGGATTAGCATTTCAATTGTTATAATTATCAACTGTCTGTTGTCTTCTCAGTCAACCCCTACTTCTCTTTTGTACAACAAGCCGCCATTCGGTTTAGCCCACTAGGCACATTCCCCTATCATTTCTTGTAACCATTTCTACTTTGTTTGTTTATGCATTTCTGTGAATTACTTAGTAAATAAATGATTTAAGACAATTGATGTATGGATGACTCATAGTGAAGACTGGGTTTGTGCAGATAACCAACAATTTAAGACGTTTGGAATGAGACTAACGTGAGGTAAAGTAAAAAATGCATTAATTCGAAGACTAATTGATCAGATTTCAAATATCTGAAAAGTTATATTAGGAAATTATAACTTTGTAATCTGAATATTTTCCTTGGAGCCCCGACTTCCTAGAATTACAGTTACATGATCAATCAGTTTAATCGCGTAATACTAATTACATAGAATCTTTGATAAAAACTAAAAGTCTTCATTTAATGATAGGAAAGACACGACATATATGACTCCCCCGTACAAGGAATCTAAAATAGAATTAGACTTTGCTGTGGAATTCTATATGTCAATTGTGCAAACAGAATTGTACAAACAGACTGCTTTGTATACAAACAAATTGGCTGTGTGTGTGTTTAGTCTGTTAGGCCCAACAGTACTATTTCTGTCGGTCAATATTAACTTCTAGAACAAGGGCAGAGAGCCAGTAAGGTTAGAAATGAGAAGATATTCGTTCGGTGACCGAGCCAAAGTATCTTGTCCGCCTTCCACACTAAACCAGTGTGGACTGACTACAGGCATATCCTTATCATGTACCGTGTCGCTCCGGTCAACATAACGCTAGCAAAGTATGCCGAATGGTTTAATGTGAGACGTCACTAGTAAAGCCACCCTTTCCAGGGTAAAAGGGACCCTATTTTGTGCTTGGAAGTAAGTTTTATGAACAAAGTAGGGTTAGCTTGCATGAGATGCTAAGCTAACAGAGAGGGAAAACTTTTCACTTCCTGTGTTCCGTTTAAATTCCACCGCCTTGCGCGACAGAAGTCCCGCCCTTTGTACTTCCATTTGATTGAACCAACTTCCCAGGTTAATTTAAAGTTTAATTCCCAGGTATGATTAATCATTATCATTGATTAACTTCTTATGGCTGAGATCCCATTACCGGGAGCGATATAACAACAACCAGTGATAGTACAGGGCGCCATATTCAACATAACAGAAATCTCATAATTAAAATTCCTCCAACATACATGTATCTTATATAGTTTTCAAGGTAGTCTTGTTGTTAATCCCACCACAGTGTCCGATTTCAAATAGAATTTACAGGGAATGCACCACAAACGATTCTGTTAGCTCACCAACAACTCACTAAAATACACAGCCAATTTTACCAGCCAAGAGAGAGAAAAAGCACATATAGAGATGAAATGAATCACTAACCTTTGATAATTTTCATCAGATGACACTCATAGGACTTCATGTTACACAGTACATGCATGTTTTGTTTGATAAAGTTCATATTTATATCAGAAATTCTGAGTTTACATTGGAGCATTCCATTCACTAGTTCCAAAAACATCCAGTGATTTTGCATAGCCACATCATTCAACAGAAATACTCATCATAAATGTAGATGATATTACACGTTATACACGTAGAATTATAGATATACCTCTCCTTAATGCAACCGTTGTGTCAGATTTCAAAAAACCTTTACGGAAAAAGAAACTCATGCAATAATCTGAGACGGCGCTAAGAACAATAGAAAAATTTGCCTCCATTTTGGAGTCAACAGAAACCAGAAAATACATGATAAATGTTTCCTTACCTTTGATGAACTTCATCAGAATGCAGTCCTAGGAATCCCAGGTCCACAATAAATGCTTGATTTGTTCAATAATGTCCAATTTATATGTCCGTTATTTATGTCCAATTAGGTACTTTGGTTAGCGCGTTTGGTAAACAATTCCAAAGTCACAAAGCGCGTCCACTATAATGTGACGAAATGTCCAAAAGTTCCGTAACAGTCAGTAGAAACATGTCAAACGATGTACTGAATCAATCTTTAGTATGTTGTTTTTATACATCTTGAATAACATTCCAACCGGAGGAGAATTAGAATGACTTCAAATGAGCGGTGGAACGCAGGTCCATCCCTTGTGAACGCGCATAGTGAAAGCATGGTCAACTCATGGCAGTGGTGACTATTTCCTGTCTCATTCAACCCCCTTCACATTAGAGTCATCAGACAAAGTTCTATTGACTGTTGACATCTAGTGGAAGGTGTAGGAAGTGAAAACTCATCCATATCTCTCTGAAATTTCAATGAGAGCTAGGTTGAAAATCTGCCACCCCAGACAAAATCCAAACAGGAAGTGGAAGTTCTCAGGTTTTTGCCTGCAATATGAGTTCTGTTATACTCACAGACATAATTCAAACAGTTTTAGAAACTTCAGAGTGATTACTATCCAATACTACTAATACTATGCATATATTAGCAACTGAGACTGAGGAGCTGGCCGTTTACAATGGGCACCTTTTCATCCAAGCTACTCAATACTGCCCCTGCAGCCATAAAAGTTAATCCAATTTGCTTTTGCAAATTCATTCACGTCCAACTTCCACAGTACTGTCCAGTACTGATGGTTTATTAATGTCTATAGATAGATTAAAATCGTCTTTGCAGCTCCCAATATATTCTAAAACCAAACTTTGGAAAATTAGGAAAATATTTTTTCCTTTCTAATGTTCTAATAATGTGCAAGCTATCAGAGGGGTAGTCCCCACTCGCCTGCTAATTAGTGAACCTCCACCCGCAAACGGATTGATCTCTGACCTCAGCAGCGATACCAACCCTAATTATGCCATCAGTGGAAAAGCAGACAACAACGCTTTCCAAAATCAACCATCGGGCACAGTCCTCATAAAGGTTCTCTCCAGTCTAGCCCTGATGTCTTGCCACCCGAGATTGGCATCTGTCCAATACCGCAGTGCACAGCTGAAGCACGAGCAGGTAATGGTAGACATAAAGGGACAGGTGGAGAGAACCGGGAAACCAATGACAAATGCAGAAAAGGGAAAATTCTGTTAGCTATGGAACTGCGCTTGAAAACATATGACGATGAACAAGCACACGCTCTTCAACAAAATCGTCTTCTACAGGAACAAAATCATATGCTACAGAAACAACTTGATTTAGCCAACACTAAATACGATGATGTCGACGCCAAACTAGATAAATCTGAAGAGTTATCTACAAACAGGAGTGCTCAACGATCAGTTAATGAACACAATGACAAAATTGGATGACAAATCAGCAGAACTCATTGAAGTCGCTGACCAAATGAATGATGAGAGAACTCAGGTGATGAAGATGCAAATATTGATTTCCAAGCAAGCGGAGGAAATCCCATCACTGAATCTCTCGCTCCATACTCAAGACCACTATCTACAAACCACGACAGATAAGTTTGAGACCGAAAGGAGCAAGTGTGACACTCACGTGTCCAAAATCAGTACTATAAGCGCTCAAGTGGACTCAATGCAGCAGAATACCACCCTTAGGTACCATCTGGAGGAAGTCCAGAATGGTCACGCTCTACAGCGTGACTACCAATCCAAGTAACTAAATTAGAATTCAGTGGTTCTGCGACTCGCAAACACGATAGTTCACTGGCTAACACCGTCAAACAAGCTCGGAACGAAAAACACACAAGCTTACTATCATAGGCTTCGATCAGCTAACTTTGGCCTACTCACCGAAACAGGCATGTTACCTTTTAAACAAATGTTCCTGTCGAACATGTATCCTACCTTCATTACCTACTTGGGCCCTACCGCCCACGTTGGCTTGCCTATCTTACAACTCAGAGAGCTTGCAAGCACAGCTTTTGAGGCATCAAAAGTTCACAACGCTAAGTGCCCTGACCACTCGGTTTTGAAGTTTGACCAGGAGCACTCACTCCAGTTAGAGGGTGCATTATCAGGTATTGGAGCGTTGAGAGATTACGCACGACAACAGTTTCTCCCACAAAACCATGATTCCAATAACCCTAAATAACTGTAAAGTACGTCGCCATCAACATGACTACCGCTACAATCGACCCGTTCGCTACGTTCCTGCACCCAACCCACAAAAGTGTCAGAGCACAGATGGTACTGAGGTGTACCACACTGTTCGTAAAGGAAGTCAAGTGGACTTGTCCACCTCCAAAACAAATGGCAACAATAATCATTCCTTGCTATGTGTAGGTTCAACTAGAATACAACTAGTAAAATGCTCCAATCATGTGTTCCGGTAGTATAATATTTCGGAATAAATCGGTAGGATAACTGGTCCCTTTGAGCACCAGTACCAATACCAGTGACAGTCAGTCTACCTACAATCAGTAAGAAGGTTAGAGACCTAACCAATCAAATTACCCTTGACAATAGCGACATAGGAGTCACTCAGAGTGCAACACGTGGAAGGGAATCTCCAGTGCACTCTTCCAATGGTTAACACACATGTCACTAATAAATAGAATCCTTCATTCAGGAGGAAAAGTATTAGAGGTCATTAACCATGATCACACCACGTACGACTGGTCCAATACTTAAAGAGTACTTCTGTCGTGAGGTTAGCTCCTCCGTGGATAACATAGCTATGAAATAGACTTCGTACCTATCACCACTACAATAGTGGAAGACACAGTGACTTTTAGTAAAAACATTGACTTGAAAATTACCTGACTACGTCAGACTCATTCTGAACAGGTTGTAATCTGCCAGGATACTTGGTTTTCTTTCCTTGACATGCGTGCTTGTGTAAGCATAAACGCACATGCACAACGGAACATCCAATTAGGATTTATGCTAGGATCACTTAAGGGTCCAAGCAAAATACCAGCCTTAGTAAAGTAGAACATTTACTTCTAGGCCTTTGACTCTACAGCAGGACAAACAAGATCCAAACCACAAGGGGGGTATGTCATGACGTTGCCCTCTTTGGGTACAGCGAGCACCATCCCCCTCTCTGCTCCTACAACCATGATGCTGTGGTCAGAGAGGTCGTAAATTCCTAGGGAAGACCTTGCCTCATGGCCACACAGTATAGAGACAGAGTGAAGTTTGATAGAGAAAAAAGGAATTTCTTCCACCTCACAGAACTTGAGGTCCGAACAACATTTATGTTCCGGAGAAGGTATAAAAGATCGGTGAAGAATCCAGCTACGAACTGGTCCGTTTGTTACATTTTGGTGAAGCTCATGGGAGACGGTGTGGCCACATTACCATAACGCTGTTTATATAATAGCCTCAGATATGAGGTTTACATCTAAGTGTTGTATAAGATGAATGAGTGAGGATGATACTGTTTGTAAAATTGTGTAATGTGATTTTGGACTGTTTAATGAAGGAAACTCCAATTGCCTTTTGAGTTTAACTAAATCAGAGGAACGGCCATGAGCCAGTTAGGGTCAGGCATCCTGGGACAGGCCCTTTTCTGCAATTCCGAATAAAACCCCAACTTTGAGAAGTTCTCAACAGACCATGTTTTTCTCCATTACGAGAGGACAAAGGTTGCAGACCATTGCTGAATCTTTTAACCATACCACGTGGTTAAACTCTTAGACTATCGATACCGACAGAATAAGAACAAGTCTTTGATATGAATTACTAGTCTGCAGCTAGGAATTCGTTATCATTGAATGAATTCGGTATCATTCTATAACGAAATGAATAAATGTCACTCTGAACAATCCATCCTAACCACGACAGAGAGAGAAAAGAGAGAGGACGGAAACTCTCCAACAGAAACTAACTTTTCAACAGCGATCAAGACGACACACTGAGCGTATTTTTTTTTATTGATTGCAATTGTTCCCGAATGAGTGAACGTTCATGTGCAAAGGATTAGCATTTCAATTATAATTATAAACTGTCTGTTGACAGTTTAGTAGCCACTTATTTGTCACATACACATGGTTAGCAGATGTTAATGCGAGTGTAGCGAAATGCTTGTGCTTCTAGTTCCGACAATGCAGTAATAACCAACAAGTAATCTAACTAACAATTCCAAAACTACTGTCTTATACACACAAGTGTAAGGGGATACTAGTACTTCCGGCGCCGACAGAGATGGCCGCCTCACTTCGCGTTCCTAGGAAACTATGCAGTTTTTTGTTTTTTTACGTGTTATTTCTTACACTAGTACCCCAGGTCATCTTAGGTTTCATTACATACAGCCGAGAAGAACTACTACTACTACTACTACTACTATAAGATCAGCGTCAACTCACCATCAGTACGACCAAGAATATGTTTTTCGCGATGCGGATCCTGTGTTCTGCCTTACAACCAGTGTAACGGAGTGGATTACATGCAGCGACCCAAAAAAACGACTCAGAAAAAGAGGGAAACGAAGCGGTCTTCTGGTCAGACTCCGGAGACGGGCACATCGTGCACCACTCCCTAGCATTCTTCTTGCCAATGTCCAGTCTCTTGACAACAAGGTTGATGAAATCCGAGCAAGGGTAGCATTCCAGAGGGACATCAGAGACTGTAACGTTCTTTGCTTCACGGAAACATGGCTAACTGGAGAGACGCAATCCGAAGCGGTGCAGCCAGCGGGTTTCTCCACGCATCGCGCCGACAGAAACGAACATCTTTCTGGTAAGAAGAGGGGCGGGGACGTATGCCTTATGGCCAACGTGACATGGTGTGATGAAAGAAACATACAGGAACTCAAATCCTTCTGTTCACCTGATTTAGAATTCCTCACAATCAAATGTAGACCACATTATCTACCAAGAGAATTCTCTTCGATTATAATCACAGCCGTATATATCCCCCCCAAGCAGACACATCGATGGCTCTGAACGAACTTTATTTAACTCTCTGCAAACTGGAAACGATTTATCCGGAGGCTGCATTCATTGTAGCTGGGGATTTTAACAAGGCTAATCTGAAAACAAGACTCCCTAAATTTTATCAGCATATCGATTGCGCAACCAGGGGTGGAAAGACCCTGGATCATTGTTACTCTAACTTCCGCGACGCATATAAGGCCCTGCCCCGCCCCCTTTCGGAAAAGCTGACCACGACTCCATTTTGTTGATCCCTGCCTACAGACAGAAACTAAAACAAGAAGCTCCCACGCTGAGGTCTGTCCAACGCTGGTCCGACCAAGCTGACTCCACACTCCAAGACTGCTTCCATCACGTGGACTGGGAGATGTTTCGTATTGCGTCAGACAACAACATTGACGAATACGCTGATTCGGTGTGCGAGTTCATTGGAACGTGCGTTGAAGATGTCGTTCCCATAGCAACGATTAAAACATTCCCTAACCAGAAACCGTGGATTGATGGCAGCATTCGTGTGAAACTGGAGGCGCAAACCACTGCTTTTAATCAGGGCAAGGTGTCTGGTAACATGACTGAATACAAACAGTGCAGCTATTCCCTCCGCAAGGCTATCAAACAAGCTAAGCGCCAGTACAGAGACAAAGTAGAATCTCAATTCAACGGCTCAGACACAAGAGGCATGTGGCAGGGTCTACAGTCAATCACGGACTACAGGAAGAAACCCAGCCCAGTCACGGACCAGGATGTCTTGCTCCCAGGCAGACTAAATAACTTTTTGCCCGCTTTGAGGACAATACAGTGCCACTGACACGGCCTGCAACGAAAACATGCAGTCTCTCCTTCACTGCAGCCGAAGTGAGTAAGACATTTAAACGTGTTAACCCTCGCAAGGCTGCAGGCCCAGACGGCATCCCCAGCCGCGCCCTCAGAGCATGCGCAGACCAGCTGGCCGGTGTGTTTACGGACATATTCACCCAATCCCTATACCAGTCTGCTGTTCCCACATGCTTCAAGAGGGCCACCATTGTTCCTGTTCCCAAGAAAGCTAAGGTAACTGAGCTAAACGACTACCGCCCCGTAGCACTCACATCCGTCATCATGAAGTGCTTTGAGAGACTAGTCAAGGACCATATCACCTCCACCCTACCTGACACCCTTGACCCACTCCAATTTGCTTACCGCCCAAATAGGTCCACAGACGATGCAATCTCAACCACACTGCACACTGCCCTAACCCATCTGGACAAGAGGAATACCTATGTGAGAATGCTGTTCATCGACTACAGCTCGGCATTCAACACCATAGTACCCTCCAAGCTCGTCATCAAGCTCGAGACCCTGGGTCTCGACCCCGCCCTGTGCAACTGGGTACTGGACTTCCTGACGGGCCGCCCCAGGTGGTGAGGGTAGGCAACAACATCTCCTCCCCGCTGATCCTCAACACTGGGGCCCCACAAGGGTGCGTTCTGAGCCCTCTCCTGTACTCCCTGTTCACCCACGACTGCGTGGCCACGCACGCCTCCAACTCAATCATCAAGTTTGCGGACGACACAACAGTGGTAGGCTTGATTACCAACAACGATGAGACGGCCTACAGGGAGGAGGTGAGGGCCCTCGGAGTGTGGTGTCAGGAAAATAACCTCACACTCAACGTCAACAAAACTAAGGAGATGATTGTGGACTTCAGGAAACAGCAGAGGGAACACCCCCCATCCAGATCGATGGGACAGTAGTGGAGAGGGTAGCAAGTTTTAAGTTCCTCGGAATACACATCACAGACAAACTAAATTGGTAACTCACTAAGAAATCATCGTGAGGAAGGCGCAGCAGCGCCTCTTCAACCTCAGGAGGCTGGAATAATTTGGCTTGTCACCAAAAGCACTCACAAACTTCTACAGATGCACAATCGAGAGCATCCTGGCGGGCTGTATCACCGCCTGGTATGGCAACTGCACCGCCCTCAACCGTAAGGCTCTCCAGAGGGTAGTGAGGTCTGCACAACGCATCACCGGGGGCAAACTACCTGCTCTCCAGGACACCTACACCACCCGATGCTACAGGAAGGCCATAAAGATCATCAAGGACATCAACCACCCGAGCCACTGCCTGTTCACCCCGCTGTCATCCAGAAGGCGAGGTCAGTACAGGTGCATCAAAGCTGGGACCGAGAGACTGAAAAACAGCTTCTATCTCAAGGCCATCAGACTGTTAAACAGCCACCACTAACATTGAGTGGCTACTGCCAACACACTGTCAATGACACTGACTCTACTCCAGCCACTTTAATCATGGGAATTGATGGGAAATGATGTAAATATATCACTAGCCACTTTAAACAATGCTACCTTATATAATGTTACTTACCCTACATTATTCATCTCATATGCATACGTAGATACTGTACTCTATATCATCGACTGCATCCTTATGTAATACATGTATCACTAGCTACTTTA
>NW_024607506.1:12500-28188 GCF_018296145.1 Oncorhynchus tshawytscha | reverse complement strand
AAATAAAATGTATCTTAAAGGGAGGTAGCATAAACTCGGCCATAGGTAACATATGGATTTGCATTAGTTTACGTATCAACATTTCAAATGCAAACTTTCACCTCACTTTTCCATATCAACAAGCCTGATGACGTTAGTCCTACCAGCCTGATGATGTTAGTCCTACCAGCCTGATGACGTTAGTCCTACCAGCCTGATGACGTTAGTCCTACCAGCCTGATGATGTTAGTCCTACCAGCCTGATGATGTTAGTCCTACCAGCCTGATGGCGTTAGTCCTACCAGCCTGATGACTTAGACGTTAGTCCTACCAGCCTGATGATGTTAGTCCTACCAGCCTGATGACGTTAGTCCCTACCAGCCTGATGATGTTAGTCCTACCAGCCTGATGACGTTAGTCCTACCAGCCTGATGATGTTAGTCCTACCAGCCTGATGACGTTAGTCCTACCAGCCTGATGATGTTAGTCCTACCAGCCTGATGGCGTTAGTCCTACCAGCCTGATGACGTTAGTCCTACCAGCCTGATGATGTTAGTCCTACCAGCCTGATGATGTTAGTCCTACCAGCCTGATGACGTTAGTCCTACCAGCCTGATGATGTTAGTCCTACCAGCCTGCTGACGTTAGTCCTACCAGCCTGCTGATGTTAGTCCTACCAGCCTGCTGATGTTAGTCCTACCAGCCTGCTGACGTTAGTCCTACCAGCCTGCTGATGTTAGTCCTACCAGCCTGATGATGTTAGTCCTACCAGCCTGCTGACGTTAGTCCTACCAGCCTGCTGATGTTAGCCCTACCAGCCTGATGACGTTAGCCCTACCAGCCTGCTGACGTTAGTCCTACCAGCCTGCTGACGTTAGTCCTACCAGCCTGCTGACGTTAGTCCTACCAGCCTGCTGACGTTAGTCCTACCAGCCTGCTGACGTTAGTCCTACCAGCCTGCTGATGTTTGGGTGTGTGTAGATGTGTATGTCTATAAGTGCGTGCGTGCGTGCGTGCGTGCGTGCGTGCGCGTGTGTGTGTGTGTGTGTGCGTGCGTGTGTGTGTGTACGTGTACGTGTGTGTTACCTGGGACATCTGGGGTCGGAGGTTAATCTCTCGGAGGTTGATGGCGTGGGGTAGTAAGTTGTTCAGCAGCTGACAGAGCAGGACTCCATCCTCAGAGCCTGGGCTAACTCACACCCTGAGCACTGTCCCACGTTACCCTGTGACTCTCAGGGAGCACCCTGCACTCTATCAGCCACACGGCACAGTGACGCCACAGCTCCATCTCAACCGTAACACGACCACCTGGACACGACAGGAACACAACATGACCGTAAGACAACCGTAAGACAACCGTAAGACAACCGTAAGACAACTGTAAACACCGATCAACTCTTTACTCTCTGTTCATCATATCTGCATCGTCACTATAATTATACACTCATGTACATACTACCTCAATCAGTCTGACTAACCGGTGTCTGTATGTAGCCTCACTACTGTTATAGCCTCACTACTATTTACGCTGCTGCTACTCTCTGTTTATCATATATGCATAGTCACTATAATTATACACTCATGTACATACTACCTCTATCAGGCCGACTAACCAGTGTCTGTATATAGCTAACTCTGCTGTATATAGCCTCTCTACTGTATATACCCACCACCCACCAACCCTCTCTTTACTGCTGCTACTCTCTGTTATCATATACTGCATAGTCACGCTTAACTGTATGTACCTCTCTACATACTACCTCTATCAGTTATGACTAACCAGTGTCTGTTATAGCCTCGCTACTGTTGTAGCCTCTCTACTGTTATAGCCTCTCTACTGTTATAGCCTCTCTACTGTTATAGCCTCTCTACTGTTATAGCCTCTCTACTGTTATAGCCTCTCTACTGTATATAGCCTCACTACTGTTATAGCCTCTCTACTGTATAAAGCCTCTCTACTGTTATAGCCTCTCTACTGTTATAGCCTCACTACTGTATATAGCCTCTCTACTGTATATAGCCTCTCTACTGTTATAGCCTCGCTACTGTTATATGGAGCCTCTCTACTGTTATAGCCTCTCTACTGTATATAGCCTCTCTACTGTTATAGCCTCCCTACTGTTATAGCCTCGCTACTGTTATAGCCTCACTACTGTTATAGCCTCTCTACTGTATATAGCCTCTCTACTGTATATAGCCTCTCTACTGTTATAGCCTGGCTACTGTTATAGCCTCTCTACTGTATATAGCCTCTCTACTGTTATAGCCTCTCTACTGTTATAGCCTCTCTACTGTTATAGCCTCTCTACTGTTATAGCCTCACTACTGTTATGTAGCCTATCTACTGTATATAGCCTCTCTACTGTATATAGCCTCTCTGCTGTTATAGCCTCCTACTGTTATAGCCTCTCTACTGTTATAGCCTCACTACTGTTATAGCCTCACTACTGTATATAGCCTCTCTACTGTATATAGCCTCTCTACTGTTATAGCCTCGCTACTGTATATAGCCTCTCTACTGTATATAGCCTCTCTACTGTATATAGCCTCTCTACTGTTATAGCCTCTCTACTGTTATAGCCTCTCTACTGTTATAGCCTCACTACTGTATGTAGCCTATCTACTGTATATAGCCTCGCTACTGTTATAGCCTCACTACTGTATATAGCCTCTCTACTGTATATAGCCTCTCTACTGTATATAGCCTCTACTGTTATAGCCTCTCTACTATTATAGCCTCTCTGCTGTTATAGCCTCACTACTGTTATAGCCTATCTACTGTTATAGCCTCGCTACTGTTATAGCCTCACTACTGTATATAGCCTCTCTACTGTATATAGCCTCTCTACTGTTATAGCCTCGCTACTGTATATAGCCTCTCTACTGTTATAGCCTCTCTACTGTTATAGCCTCTCTACTGTTATAGCCTCACTACTGTTATAGCCTCTCTACTGTTATAGCCTCTCTACTGTTATAGCCTCTCTACTGTTATAGCCTCTCTACTGTTATAGCCTCACTACTGTATGTAGCCTATCTACTGTATATAGCCTCTCTACTGTATATAGCCTCTCTACTGTATATAGCCTCCCTACTGTTATAGCCTCGCTACTGTTATAGCCTCACTACTGTTATAGCCTCACTACTGTATATAGCCTCTCTACTGTGTATAGCCTCTCTACTTATTATAGCCTCGCTACTTTTATAGCCTCTCTACTGTTATAGCCTCTCTACTGTATGTAGCCTCTCTACTTTATAGCCTCTCTGTTGTTATAGCCTCTCTTACTGTTATAGCCTCACTTGTATGTAGCCTATCTACTGTATATAGCCTCGCTACTGTTATAGCCTCACTACTGTATATAGCCTCTCACTACTGTATAAGGTCTACTACACCTGTTGTATTCAGCATTTCACTGTAAGGTCTACTACACCTGTTGTATTCAGTATTTCACTGTAAGGTCTACTACACCTGTTGTATTCAGCATTTCACTGTAAGGTCTACTACACCTGTTGTATTCAGCATTTCACTGTAAGGTCTACTACACCTGTTGTATTCAGCATTTCACTGTAAGGTCTACTACACCTGTTGTATTCAGCATTTCACTGTAAGGTCTACTACACCTGTTGTATTCAGCATTTCACTGTAAGGTCTACTACACCTGTTGTATTCAGCATTTCACTGTAAGGTCTACTACACCTGTTGTATTCAGCATTTCACTGTAAGGTCTACTACACCTGTTGTATTCAGCATTTCACTGTAAGGTCTACTACACCTGTTGTATTCAGCATTTCACTGTAAGGTCTACTACACCTGTTGTATTCAGCATTTCACTGTAAGGTCTACTACACCTGTTGTATTCAGCATTTCACTGTAAGGTCTACTACACCTGTTGTATTCAGTGCACGTGACAAATAACATTTGATTTGATTTGAACCACACAGTGACGCCACAGCTCCATCTCAACCGTAACACGGCCACCTGGACACAACATGAACATGACCACACTAGACCTGTTTCTAGACCTGTTGTTATATATAATTGGCTTCCCTGACCTGTTTCTAGAACTGATTCTAGATCTGCTTGGCTTCCCTGACCTGTTTCTAGACCTGTTTCTAGACCTGTTTCTAGACCCGTTTCTAGATCTGCTTGGCTTCCCTGAACTGTTTCTAGACCTGTTTCTAGACCTGCTTGCCTGTGAAAGCGCGTCCTCAGACCGTTAGTAACCCATGTGTGTATCTATAGGGAACTAACTACAGACTCATGACACGGCTCCAAACATTCCACCAACTTTACGCAACACAAAAACCCTTTTTCCTCCTCTCTGCGTTGTTGGGAACGGAAGGGCCAATCAGCCGCCAGTAAGCATTTCCCTGTTAGTCTACACCTGTTAGTGTACCAAGCATGTGACGAATACAGTTAGATTCTGACTTATCTAACAGATGTATGTACCAAGCATGTGACGAATACAGTTAGATTCTGACTTATCGAACAACAACAGATGCATTTCTTGCCTTCTTGTTCTCCTCTTCTTCAGGTCTGTCGTTCTGTTCTACTTGCCCCTTGTTGATTTGTCTCCGTCTTGTTGTCTCCGTCTTGTTGTCTCCGTCTGTGTTCACCTCTCCTGTCGTCTTGTCATTGTCTCTCGTCGTTAGTTTGTCCGTTTTCTCCCCCTGCGGTCGTTGTAGCGAGGTGGGTGTTGCGTTCTGCAGAGCTGCAGATGGAGGAGGACTCTTTTAACTGTACCACTTCCCCTTTCCTCTGTTACTTACACGCACGCACACACACACACACACACACACACACACGCACGCACGCACGCACGCACGCACACACACACACACACACACACACACACACACACACACACACACACACACACACACACACACACACAGAGAGACACGCGCAGACACACACACAGAGAGAGACACACACAGGCGCAGTATACTCAGTATGTGAACGTGTGAGATCACAAAACCAACCACAACATTATCTACAAAGCACACATTCAGAGAGGCACTGCAGTGTGACAGAAACAGGGTGAAAATAATCTCACTGTTGAAGTTTGCAACGTGAAAATGCACATGGTTCTAGAACACCAGTGAGAGTAGAATCCATTCCAATACTTCATGTACTGATGAACTCATCTGAAATTCTACTTATCCTAACTAGTAGTTCATGTACTGATTAACTCATCTGAAATTCTACTTATCCTAACTAGTAGTTCATGTACTGATTAACTCATCTGAAATTCTACTTATCCTAACTAGTAGTTCATGTACTGATTAACTCATCTGAAATTCTACTTATCCTAACTAGTAGTTAATGTACTGATTAACTCATCTGAAATTCTACTTATCCTAACTAGTAGTTCATGTACTGATTAACTCATCTGAAATTCTACTTATCCTAACTAGTAGTTCATGTACTGATTAACACATCAGAAATTCTACTTATCCTAACTAGTAGTTCATGTACTGATTAACTCATCTGAAATTCTACTTATCCTAACTAGTAGTTCATGTACTGATTAACACATCAGAACACTACTTATCCTAACTAGTAGTTCATGTACTGATTAACACATCAGAACACTACTTATCCTAACTAGTAGTTCATATACTGATTAACTCATCAGAACCCTACTTATCCTAACTAGTAGTTCATGTACTGATTAACTCATCAGAACACTACTTATCCTAACTAGTAGTTCATGTACTGATTAACTCATCTGAAACTCTACTTATCCTAACTAGTAGTTAATGTGTTAACTGATTAACTCATCTGTAACTCTACTTATCCTAATTAGTAGTTCATGTACTGATTAACTCATCTGAAACTCTACTTATCCTAACTAGTAGTTAATGTACTGATTAACTCATCTGAAACTCTACTTATCCTAACTAGTAGTTAATGTACTGATTAACTCATCAGAAACTCTACTTATCCTAACTAGTAGTTCATGTACTGATTAACACATCAGAACACTACTTATCCTAACTAGTAGTTCATGTACTGATTAACTCATCTGAAACTCTACTTATCCTAACTAGTAGTTCATGTACTGATTAACTCATCTGAAACTCTACTTATCCTAACTAGTAGTTAATGTACTGATTAACACATCAGAACACTACTTATCCTAACTAGTAGTTAATGTACTAACTAATTAACACATCAGAAACTCTACTTATCCTAACTAGTAGTTCATGTACTGATTAACTCATCAGAACACTACTTATCCTAACTAGTAGTTCATGTACTGATTAACTCATCTGAAACTCTACTTATCCTAACTAGTAGTTAATGTGTTAACTGATTAACTCATCTGTAACTCTACTTATCCTAACTAGTAGTTAATGTACTGATTAACTCATCTGAAACTCTACTTATCCTAACTAGTAGTTAATGTACTGATTAACTCATCAGAAACTCTACGTATCCTAACTAGTAGTTAATGTACTGATTAACTCATCAGAAACTCTACTTAACCTAACTAGTAGTTAATGTACTGATTAACTCATCAGAAACTCTACTTAACCTAACTAGTAGTTAATGTACTGATTAACTCATCAGAAACTCTACTTATCCTAACTAGTAGTTCATGTACTGATTAACACATCAGAACACTACTTATCCTAACTAGTAGTTAATGTACTGATTAACTCATCAGAAACTCTACTTATCCTAACTAGTAGTTAATGTACTGATTAACTCATCTGAAACTCTACTTATCCTAACTAGTAGTTAATGTACTGATTAACTCATCAGAAACTCTACTTAACCTAACTAGTAGTTAATGTACTGATTAACTCATCAGAAACTCTACTTATCCTAACTAGTAGTTCATGTACTGATTAACACATCAGAACACTACTTATCCTAACTAGTAGTTAATGTACTGATTAACTCATCAGAAACTCTACTTATCCTAACTAGTAGTTAATGTACTAACTGATTAACTCATCTGAAACTCTACTTATCCTAACTAGTAGTTAATGTACTGATTAACTCATCAGAAACTCTACTTATCCTAACTAGTAGTTAATGTACTAACTGATTAACTCATCTGAAACTCTACTTATCCTAACTAGTAGTTAATGTACTGATTAACACATCAGAACACTACTTATCCTAACTAGTAGTTAATGTACTAACTAATTAACACATCAGAAACTCTACTTATCCTAACTAGTAGTTCATGTACTGATTAACACATCAGAACTCTACTTATCCTAACTAGTAGTTAATGTACTAACTGATTAACTCATCAGAACTCTACTTATCCTAACTAGTAGTTAATGTACTAACTAATTAACACATCAGAAACTCTCCTTATCCTAACTAGTAGTTAATGTACTAACTGATTAACTCATCAGAACTCTACTTATCCTAACTAGTAGTTAATGTACTAACTGATTAACTCATCAGAACTCTACTTATCCTAACTAGTAGTTAATGTGTTAACTGATTAATTCATCAGAACTCTACTTATCCTAACTACTAGTTAATGCGTTAACTGATTAATTCATCAGAACTCTACTTATCCTAACTACTAGTTAATGTACTAACTGATTAACTCATCAGAACTCTACTTATCCTAACTAGTAGTTAATGTACTAACTGATTAACTCATCAGAACTCTACTTATCCTAACTAGTAGTTAATGTGTTAACTGATTAACTCTTCAGAACTCTACTTATCCTAACTACTAGTTAATGTGTTAACTGATTAATTCATCAGAACTCTACTTATCCTAACTACTAGTTAATGCGTTAACTGATTAATTCATCAGAACTCTACTTATCCTAACTACTAGTTAATGTACTAACTGATTAACTCATCAGAACTCTACTTATCCTAACTAGTAGTTAATGTACTAACTGATTAACTCATCAGAACTCTACTTATCCTAACTAGTAGTTAATGTGTTAACTGATTAACTCTTCAGAACTCTACTTATCCTAACTACTAGTTAATGTGTTAACTGATTAATTCATAAGAACTCTACTTATCCTAACTACTAGTTAATGTGTTAACTGATTAACTCATCAGAAACTCTCGACTCTGAAAGTGACTGAGTTGGTTTTGCAACAAGTGACAACCGAAGGCACTAAATAGTATTTCCTTGATTCCTCCTGTCCTCCCTTCCTGTCTCCTTCTCAAAGCACATTGGTGCAGAAGCTCTGAGGTTCCTCCCCTTGGATCTCCTCCTCCAATGGGTTTTGAGAAGAGGCCAAGGAGAGGGATGCGAGGAATCAAGGAAATACCATTGACAATAGCGACACAGCTTAATAGGGAACTGGTGCCCTCTAGTGCCACTAGTAGATACTGCTGGGCCATTCCAACTGAAGGCTAAACGCACGACACACACAGAAAAAATTTGTTTGATTTATTTGCCAAACAAACTGTTGATCATTCTGTCCCTCCCTCCCTCCCTCCCTCCCTCCCTCCCTCCCTCCCTCCCTCCCTCCCTCCTCCTCCCTCCCTCCCTCCCTCCTATTTTTCACTCTGTCTCCTCCCTCCCTCCCTCCTATTTTTCACTCTGTCCCCTCCCTCCTCCTTCCCATTTTCCCTCTGTCCCCTCCCTCCCTCCCTTCTCTTTTCACTCTGTCCCATCCCTCCCTCCCTTCTCATTTTCCTCTCCCTCCCTCCCTCCCTCCCTCCCTCCCTCCCTCCCTCCCTCCCTCCCTCCCTCCCTCCCTCCCTCCCTCCCTCCCTCCCTCCCTCCCTCCTTCTCTTTTCACTCTGTCTCCTCCCTCCCTCCGTTCTCTTTTTCACTCTGTCCCCTCCCTCCCTCCCTTCTCTTTTCACACTGTCTCCTCCCTCCTCCTTCTCTTTTCACTCTGTCCCCTCCCTCCCTCCTTCTCATTTTCCTCTCCCTCCCTCCCTCCCTCCTCTTTTCACTCTGTCTCCTCCCTCCCTCCCTCCATCCCTTCTCTTTTTCACTCTGTCTCCTCCCTCCCTCCTTCTCATTTTCACACTGTCTCCTCCCTCCCTCCCTTCTCTTTTTCATCTGTCCCCTCCCTCCCTCCCTCCTTCTCTTTTTCACACTGTCTCCTCCCTCCCTCCTTCTCTTTTCACTCTGTCCCCTCCCTCCCTCCTTCTCTTTTTCACTCTGTCCCCACCCTCCCTCCCTCCTTCTCATTTCACTCTCCCCTCCTCCCTCCTCCCTCCCTCCCTCCCATCCCTCCCTCCCTCCCTCCCTCCCTCCTCTTTTCACTCTGTCTCCTCCCTCCCTCCCTCCCTCCCTTTCATTCTGTCTCCCTCTCCCTCCCTCCTTCTCATTTTCCTCCCTCCCTCCTTCTTTTTCACTCTGTCTCCCCCTCCTCCACTCTGTCTCCCTCCCTCCCTTCTCATTTTCACTCTGTCTCCCTCCCTCCCTCCTCGTTTTCCTCTGTCTCCCTCCCTCCCTCCCTCCCTTCTCGTTTTCACTCTGTCTCCCTCCCTCCTTCTCGTTTTCACTCTGTCTCCCTCCCTCCCTCCTCGTTTTCACTCTGTCTCCCCCTCCTTCTCGTTTTCACTCTGTCTCCCCCTCCCTCCCTTCTCGTTTTCACTCTGTCTCCCCCTCCTTCTCATTTTCTCTGTCTTCCCCCTCCCTCCCTTCTCGTTTTCACTCTGTCTCCCTCCCTCCCTTCCACTCTGTCTCCCCCTCCTTCTCGTTTTCACTCTGTCGCCCCCCTCCCCCTTCTCATTTCACTCTGTCTCCCCCTCCCTTCTCATTTTCGCTCTGTCTCCCCCTCCCTCCCTTCAAGTTTTCACTCTGTCTCCCTCCCTCCCTTCTCGTTTTCACTCGGTCTCCCCCTCCCTTCTCGTTTTCACTCTGTCTCCCCCTCCCTCCTTCTCGTTTTCACTCTGTCTCCCTCCCGCCCTCCCTTCTCGTTTTCACTCTGTCTCCCTCCCTCCCTCCTCGTTTTCACTCTGTCTCCCTCCCTCCCTTCTTGTTTTCACTCTGTCTCCCTCCCTCCCTCCCTTCTCGTTTTCACTCTGTCTCCCTCCCTCCCTCCCTTCTCGTTTTCACTCTGTCTCCCTCCCTCCCTCCCTTCTGGTTTTCACTCTGTCTCCCTCCCTCCCTTCTCATTTTCACTCTGTCTCCCCCTCCCTCCTTCTCATTTTCACTCTGTCTCCCTCCCTCCCTCCCTTCTGGTTTTCACTCTGTCTCCCCCTCCCTCCTTCTCGTTTTCACTCTGTCTCCCCCTCCCTCCTTCTCATTTTCACTCTGTCTCCCTCCTCCCTCCCTTCTCGTTTTCACTGTCTCCCTCCCTCCCTCTCTCCCCCTCCTTCTCATTTTCAGTCTGTCTCCCCCTCCCTCCCTCCTCATTTTCCTCTGTCTCCCTCCCTCCCTCCTCGTTTTCACTCTGTCTCCCTCCCTCCCTCCTCGTTTTCACTCTGTCTCCCCCTCCCTTCTCGTTTTCACTCCCCTCCCCCTCCCTCCCTTCTCGTTTTCACTCTGTCTCCACCCCTCCCTTCTCGTTTTCCTCCCCCTCCCCCCCCTCCTTCTCGTTTTCACTCTGTCTCCCCCTCCCTTCTCATTTTCGCTCTGTCTCCCCCTCCCTCCCTTCTCGTTTTCACTCTGTCTCCCCCTCCCTTCTCGTTTTCACTCTGTCTCCCCCTCCCTCCCTTCTCGTTTTCACTCTGTCTCCCCCTCCCTTCTCATTTTTCGCTCTGTCTCCCCCTCCCTCCTTCTCGTTTTCCTCTGTCTCCCCCTCCTTCTCGTTTTCACTCTGTCTCCCCCTCCTTCTCGTTTTCACTCTGTCGCCCCCCTCCCTCCCTTCTCATTTTCACTCTGTCTCCCCCCTCCCTTCTCATTTTCGCTCTGTCTCCCCCTCCCTCCCTTCTCGTTTTCACTCTGTCTCCCTCACTCCCTCCTTCTGGTTTCACTCTGTCTCCCTCCCTCCCTTCTCATTTTCACTCTGTCTCCCCCTCCCTCCCTTCTCGTTTTCACTCTGTCTCCCCCTCCCTCCCTTCTCTTTTCACTCTGTCTCCTCCCTCCCTCCGTTCTCTTTTTCACTGTCCCCTCCCTCCCTCCTTCTCTTTTTCCACTGTCTCCTCCTTCCTTCTCTTTTCACTCTGTCCCCTCCCTCCCTCCTTCTCATTTTCAGTCTCCCTCTCCCCCCTCCTCTTTTTCTCTGTCTCCTCCCTCCCTCCCTCCATTTTCACTCTGTCTCCTCCCTCCCTCCCTCCACACTGTCTCCCCCTTTCTCTTTTTCACTCTGTCTCCCCCCCCCTCCCTCCCTTCTCTTTTTCACACTGTCTCCCCCTCCCTCCCTTCTCTTTTCACTCTGTCCCATCCCTCCCTTCTCTTTTCAAATCTGTCCCCACCCTCCCCCCTCCTTCTCATTTCCTCTCCCTCTCCCTCCCTCCCTCCCTCATCCCTCCCTCCCTCCCTCCCTCCTCCTCCCTCCCTCCCATCCTCCTCTTTTTCACTCTGTCTCCCCCTCCCTCCCTCCCTTCTCGTTTTCATTCTGTCTCCCTCTCTCCCTCCCTCCCTTCTCATTTTCACTCTGTCTCCCCCTCCCTTCTCGTTTTCACTCTGTCTCCCCCTCCTTCTCGTGTTCACTCTGTCTCCCTCCCTCCCTTCTCATTTTCACTCTGTCTCCCTCCCTCCCTCCTCGTTTTCACTCTGTCTCCCTCCCTCCCTCCCTCCCTTCCCTCTGTCTCCTCCTTCTCGTTTTCACTCTGTCTCCTCCCTCCTCCTCGTTTCACTCTGTCTCCCCCCCTCCCTTCTCGTTTTCCTCTGTCTCCCCCTCCCTCCTTCTCGTTTTCACTCTGTCTCCCCCCCCCCCTTCTCATTTTCACTCTGTCTTCCCCCTCCCTCCCTTCTCGTTTTCACTCTGTCTCCCTCCCTCCTTCTCGTTTTCACTCTGTCTCCCCCTCCCTTCTCGTTTTCACTCTGTCTCCCCCTCCCCCTTCTCATTTTCACTCTGTCTCCCCCTCCTTCTCATTTTCGCTCTGTCTCCCCCTCCCTCCCTTCAAGTTTTCACTCTGTCTCCCTCCCTCCCTTCTTGTTTTCACTCGGTCTCCCCCTCCCTTCTCGTTTTCACTCTGTCTCCCCCTCCCTCCTTCTCGTTTTCACTCTGTCTCCCTCCCGCCCTCCCTTCTCGTTTCACTCTGTCTCCCTCCCTCCCTCCTCGTTTTCACTCTGTCTCCCTCCCTCCCTTCTCGTTTTCACTCGGTCTCCCCCTCCCTCCTCGTTTTCACTCTGTCTCCCTCCCTCCCTTCTTGTTTTCACTCTGTCTCCCTCCCTCCCCTTCTCGTTTTCACTCTGTCTCCCTCCCTCCCTCCCTTCTCGTTTTCACTCTGTCTCCCTCCCTCCCTCCTTCTGGTTTTTCACTCTGTCTCCCTCCCTCCTTCTCATTTTCACTCTGTCTCCCCCTCCCTCCCTTCTCATTTTCACTCTGTCTCCCCCCTCCCTCCCTTCTGGTTTTCACTCTGTCTCCCCCTCCCTCCCTTCTCGTTTTCACTCTGTCTCCCCCTCCCTCCTTCTCATTTCCTCTGTCTCCCTCCTCCCTCCTTCTCGTTTTCACTGTCTCCCTCCCTCCCTCTCTCCCCCTCCCTTCTCATTTTCAGTCTGTCTCCCCCTCCCTCCCTCCTCATTTTCACTCTGTCTCCCTCCCTCCCTCCTCGTTTTCACTCTGTCTCCCTCCCTCCCTCCTCGTTTTCACTCTGTCTCCCCCCTCCTTCTCGTTTTCTCCCCCTCCCCCTCCCTCCTTCTCGTTTTCACTCTGTCTCCACCCCTCCCTTCTCTTTTCATCCCCTCCCCCTTCCCTTCTCGTTTTCACTCTGTCTCCCCCTCCCTTCTCATTTTCGCTCTGTCTCCCCCTCCCTCCCTTCTCGTTTTCACTCTGTCTCCCCCTCCCTTCTCGTTTTCACTCTGTCTCCCCCCCCTCCTTCTCTTTTCACTCTGTCTCCCCCTCCCTTCTCATTTTCGCTCTGTCTCCCCCTCCCTCCTTCTCGTTTTCACTCTGTCTCCCCCTCCCTTCTGTTTTCACTCTGTCTCCCCCTCCTTCTCGTTTTCACTCTGTCTCCCCCTCCCTCCCTTCTCATTTTCACTCTGTCTCCCCCTCCCTTCTCATTTTCACTCTGTCTCCCCCTCCCTCCTTCTCGTTTTCACTCTGTCTCCCTCCTCCCTCCCTTCTGGTTTTCACTCTGTCTCCCTCCCTCCTTCTCATTTCACTCTGTCTCCCCCTCCCTCCTTCTCGTTTTCACTCTGTCTCCCCCTCCCTCCTTCTCATTTCACTCTGTCTCCCCCTCCCTCCCTTCTCGTTTTCACTGTCTCCCTCCCTCCCTCTCTCCCTCCCTCCCTTCTCGTTTTCCTCTGTCTCCCCCTCCCTTCTCATTTTCAGTCTGTCTCCCCCTCCCTCCCTCCTCGTTTTCACTCTGTCTCCCTCCCTCCCTCCTCGTTTTCCTCTGTCTCCCCCTCCTTCTCGTTTTCCTCCCTCTCCCCCTCCCTCCTTCTCGTTTTCACTCTGTCTCCCCCTCCTTCTCATTTTCGCTCTGTCTCCCCCTCCCTCCCATCTCGTTTTTCACTCTGTCTCCCCCTCCCTTCTCGTTTTCACTCTGTCTCCCCCCCTTTCTCATTTTCCTCTGTCTCCCCCTCCCTCCTTCTCGTTTTCACTCTGTCTCCCTCCTCCCTTCTCGTTTTCACTCTGTCTCCCCCTCCCTTCTCGTTTTCACTCTGTCTCCCCCTCCCTCCATTCTCATTTTCACTCTGTCTCCCCCTCCCTTCTCATTTTCCTGTCTCCCCCTCCCTCCCTTCAAGTTTTCACTCTGTCTCCCTCCCTCCCTTCTCGTTTTCACTCGGTCTCCCCCCTTCTCATTTCACTCTGTCTCCCCCTCCCTCCCTTCTCGTTTTCACTCTGTCTCCCTCCCTCCCTCCTCCCTGTCTCCCTCCCTCCTTCTTGTTTTCACTCTGTCTCCCTCCCTCCCTTCTCGTTTTCACTCTGTCTCCCTCCCTCCCTCCCTTCTCGTTTTCACTCTGTCTCCCTCCCTCCCTCCCTTCTGGTTTTCACTCTGTCTCCCTCCCTCCCTTCTCATTTTCACTCTGTCTCCCCCTCCCTCCTTCTCGTTTTCCTCTGTCTCCCTCCCTCCCTCCTTCTCATTTTCACTCTGTCTCCCCCTCCCTCCCTTCTCGTTTTCACTGTCTCCCTCCCTCTCCCCTCCTCCTTCTCGTTTTCACTCTGTCTCCCCCTCCTTCTCATTTTCAGTCTGTCTCCCCCTCCCTCCCTCCTCGTTTTCACTCTGTCTCCCTCCCTCCCTCCTCGTTTTCACTCTGTCTCCCCCTCCCTTCTCATTTTCACTCCCCTCCCCCTCCCCTTCTCGTTTTCACTCTGTCTCCCCCTCCTTCTCATTTTCACTCTGTCTCCCCCTCCCTCCTTCTTTTCTCTGTCTTTTCCTTCTCTTTTCATCTGTCTCCCCCTCCCTCCTTCTCGTTTTTCAAATCTGTTCCTTCTCATTTTCTCTGTCTCCCCCTCCCTCCTTCTCCCTCTGTCTCCCCCTCCTTCTCGTTTCACTCTGTCTCCCCCCTCCTCCCTTCTCATCTGTCTCCTCCCTGTCTCCCCCTCCCTCCTTCTCGTTTTTCACTCTGTCTCCCTCCTCCTTCCCGTTTTTCCTCTGTCTCCCCCTCCTTCTCGTTTTCACTCTGTCTCCCCCTTCCTCCTTCTCATTTCGCTCTGTCTCCCCCTCCCTCCTTCAAGTTTTCACTCTGTCTCCCCCTCCTCCCTTCTCATTTTTCGCTCTGTCTCCCCCTCCTTCAAGTTTTCACTCTGTCTCCTCCCTCCTTCTCGTTTTCACTCTGTCTCCCCCTCCCTTCTCGTTTTCACTCTGTCTCCCCCTCCCTCCTTCTCGTTTTCACTCTGTCTCCCTCCCTCCCTTCTCGTTTTCACTCTGTCTCCCCCTCCCTTCTCTTTTCCTGTCTCCTCCCTCCTTCTCGTTTTCACTCTGTCTCCCTCCCTCCCTCCTCTTTTCCTGTCTCCCTCCCTCCCTCCTTCTTGTTTTCACTCTGTCTCCCTCCCTCCTCCTTCTCATTTCACTCTGTCTCCTCCCTCCTTCTGGTCACTCTGTCTCCCTCCCTCCTTCTCACTCTGTCTCCCCCTCCCTCCTTCTCGTTTTCACTCTGTCTCCCCCTCCCTCCTTCTCATTTCCTCTGTCTCCCCCTCCCTCCTTCTCATTTTCACTGTCTCCTCCCTCCCTCTCTCCCCCTCCCTTCCCTTTTCTCTGTCTCCCCCTCCCTTCTCATTTTCAGTCTGTCTCCCCCTCCCTCCCTCCTCGTTTTCACTCTGTCTCCTCCTCGTTTTCATGGTCTCCTCCCTCCTCCTCGTTTTCCTCTGTCTCCCCCCTCCTTCTCATTTTCCCTCCCCCTCCCTCCTTCTCGTTTCACTCTGTCTCCCCCTCCTTCTCATTTTCACTCTGTCTCCCCCTCCCTCCTTCTCGTTTTCACTCTGTCTCCCTCCCTCCTTCTCGTTTTCACTCTGTCTCCCCCTCCCTTCTCATTTTCTCTGTTTTCTCTGTCTCCCCCTGGAACATTTTCGAATACTCCTCTCCTCTCCTTCTCGTTTTCACTCTGTCTCCCTCCTCCTTCTCTTTTCACTCTGTCTCCTTCCCTTCTCATTTTCTTCTGTCTCCCTCCTCCCTCCTTCTGGTTTTCACTCTGTCTCCCTCCCTCCTTCTCATTTCCTCTGTCTCCCCCTCCTCCCTTCTCGTTTTCACTCT
>NW_024607506.1:0-5000 GCF_018296145.1 Oncorhynchus tshawytscha | reverse complement strand
GGACTGTGTCCGTCTGTCTGTCTGTCTGTCTTCTCATAGCAGGGACTGTGTCCATCCGTCTGTCTGTCTTTTCATAGCAGGGACTGTGTCCATCTGTCTGTCTGTCTTCTCATAGCAGGGACTGTGTCCATCTGTCTGTCTGGCTTCTCATAGCAGGGACTGTGTCCATCTGTCTGTCTGTCTTCTCATAGCAGGGACTGTGTCCGTCTGTCTGTCTTCTCATAGTTGTTTGTTTACCTCGTATTATTGAACCCGACATGTTTGTTCCAGAACCTTAAAGGTTTTATTCACAAACATCACCTTGTTCCACATGTTGTTGTGTTAAAGTGAAATTATGTTATTAGACACTTTTACACATTATTTAGAAAGGAAAAGCTGAAAAACACAGATTTAACCACAAACACCAGGGAGGTTTTCCAGCGCCTCGCAAAGAAGGGCACCTATTGGTTGATGGGTATAAATAAATAAATAAATAAAAGCATCCATTGAATATTTGAGTATGGTGCAGTTATTAATGACACTTTGGATGGTGTATCAATACACCCAGTCACTATAAAGATACAGGCGTCCTTCCTAAATTGTTTCCCGGAGAGGAAGACAACGGCTCAGAGATGATCACCATGAGACCAATCGTGACTTTAAAAAACTGTTACAGAGTTTATTGGCTGTGATAGGAGAAAACTGAGGAAGGATCAACAACATTGTAGTTACTCCACAATATTAAAACGAAATGACAGAGTGAAAAGAAAGAATATTGGACAGAATATAAATATTCCAAAAAATGCACCGTGTTTGCAGTAAGGGACTAAAGTAAAACTGCAAAAAAAAATCCTGAACACAAAGCGTTATGTTTGGGGCATATTCAACACACCACATCACTGAATACCACTTTTCATATTTTCAAACACGGTAGTGGCTGCATCATGTTATGGGTATGCTTGTCATCGGCAAGGACTATGTAGTTTTATGGGATAAAAAGAAACGGAATAGAGCTAAACACAGGCAGGAAAACCTGGTTCAGTCTGCTTTCCAAGAGACACTGGGAGGAGACAAATTCCCTTTCAGGAAGACAATAACCTAAGACAGAGGCCATACACTGAAGTTGCTTACCAAGATGATATTGAATGTTCCTGAGTGGCCTAGTCACAGAAAATCTATGGCAAGACTTAAAAATGGCTGTCTAGTAATGATCAACAACCAGAACTTTGAAAATTATTAAAAGATTAGTTTACAAATATTGTACAATCCAGGTGTGGAAAGCTCTTAGAGATTTACCCAGAAAGACTCACAGCTGTAATCACTGCCAAAGGTGAGTCTAACATGTATTGACTCAGGGGTGTGAATACTTCTGTAAAATAGATATTTCTGTATTTCAATCTCACTTCTTTCTTTTTTTAAACATCACTTTGGCATTATGATAATAATGATATTATGGGGTGTTGTGTGTAGATGGTTGAGTTTTTTTTAAATCCATTTTTAATTCTGTCTGTACTGGAACAAGACGTGGAATAAGTAAAGGGAACACTTTCTGAAAGCTCTGTATCTGGAACAAGATGTGGAATAAGTAAAGGGGAACAGTTTCTGAAAGCTCTGTATCTGGAACAAGATGGGGAATAAGTAAAGGGAACACTTTCTGAAAGCTCTGTATCTGGAACAAGACGTGGAATAAGTAAAGGGAACACTTTCTGAAAGCTCTGTATCTGGAACAAGATGTGGAATAAGTAAAGGGAACACTTTCTGAAAGCTCTGTATCTGGAACAAGACGTGGAATAAGTAAAGGGGAACAGTTTCTGAAAGCTCTGTATCTGGAACAAGATGGGGAATAAGTAAAAGGGAACACATTCTGAAAGCTCTGTATCTGGAGCAAGACGTGGAATAAGTAAAGGGGAACACTTTCTGAAAGCTCTGTATCTGGAACAAGACGTGGAATAAGTAAAGTGAACACTTTCTGACAGCTTTGTATCTGGAACAAGATGTGGAATAAGTAAAGGGAACACTTTCTGAAAGCTCTGTATCTGGAACAAGAAGTGGAATAAGTAAAGGGAACACTTTCTGAAAGCTCTGTATCTGGAACAAGACGTGGAATAAGTAAAGGGGAACCGTTTCTGAAAGCTCTGTATCTGGAACAAGATGTGGAATAAGTAAAAGGGAACACATTCTGAAAGCTCTGTATCTGGAACAAGACGTGGAATAAGTAAGGGAACACTTTCTGAAAGCTCTGTATCTGGGATTTACGTAGCTCTTCTCTCAGACCTCAACTCCTAACAACTAATCTCTCAGGTTTGGATGGGCATTAACACGTAAATTACTTTAAAATAGGCTCCTTTAGGGAAAAAAATACAGTTCATATATTAAGATATACTGTATACTGTGTGCCCTATGACATACTGTATACTGTGTGCCCTATGACATACTGTATATTGTGTGCCCTACGACATACTGTATACTGTGTGCCCTACGACATACTGTATAAATCTCAAATCAAATCAAATCAAATCAAATTTTATTTGTCACATACACATGGTTAGCAGATGTTAATGCGAGTGTAGCGAAATGCTTGTGCTTCTAGTTCCGACAATGCAGTAATAACGAGCAAGTAATCTAACTAACAATTCCAAAAAAACTACTGTCTTATACACAGTGTAAGGGGGATAAAGAATATGTACATAAGGATATATGAATGAGTGATGGTACAGAGCAGCATAGGCAAGATACAGTAGATGATATCGAGTACAGTATATACATATGAGATAAGTATGTAAACCAAGTGGCATAGTTAAAGTGGCTAGTGATACATGTATTACATAAGGATGCAGTCGATGATATAGAGTACAGTATCAACGTATGCATATGAGATGAACAATGTAGGGTAAGTAACATATATAAGGTAGCATTGTTTAAAGTGGCTAGTGATATATTTACATAATTTCCCATCAATTCCCATGATTAAAGTGGCTGGAGTAGAGTCATGTCATTGACAGTGTTGGCAGTAGCCACTCAATGTTAGTGGTGGCTGTTTAACAGTCTGATGGCCTTGAGATAGAAGCAGTTTTTCAGTCTCTCGGTCCCAGCTTTGATGCACCTGTACTGACCTCGCCTTCTGGATGACAGCGGGTGAACAGGCAGTGGCTGGTGGTTGATGTCCTTGATGATCTTTATGGCCTTCCTGTAGCATCGGGTGGTGTAGGTGTCCTGGAGGGCAGGTAGTTTGCCCCCGGTGATGCGTTGTGCAGACCTCACTACCCTCTGGAGAGCCTTACGGTTGAGGGCGGTGCAGTTGCCATACCAGGCGGTGATACAGCCCGCCAGGATGCTCTCGATTGTGCATCTGTAGAAGTTTGTGAGTGCTTTTGGTGACAAGCCGAATTTCTTCAGCCTCCTGAGGTTGAAGAGGCGCTGCTGCGCCTTCCTCACGATGCTGTCTGTGTGAGTGGAGCACAGGGCGGGCCGAGACCCAGGGTCTCGAGCTTGATGACGAGCTTGGAGGGTACTATGGTGTTTGTCCAGATGGGTTAGGCAGTGTGCAGTGTGGTTGAGATTGCATCGTCTGTGGACCTATTTGGGCGGTAAGCAAATTGGAGTGGGTCAAGGGTGTCAGGTAGGGTGGAGGTGATATGGTCCTTGACTAGTCTCTCAAAGCACTTCATGATGACGGATGTGAGTGCTACGGGGCGGTAGTCGTTTAGCTCAGTTACCTTAGCTTTCTTGGGAACAGGAACAATGGTGGCCCTCTTGAAGCATGTGGGAACAGCAGACTGGTATAGGGATTGGTTGAATATGTCCGTAAACACACCGGCCAGCTGGTCTGCGCATGCTCTGAGGGCGCGGCTGGGGATGCCGTCTGGGCCTGCAGCCTTGCGAGGGTTAACACGTTTAAATGTCTTACTCACTTCGGCTGCAGTGAAGGAGAGACCGCATGATTCCGTTGCAGGCCGTGTCAGTGGCACTGTATTGTCCTCAAAGCGGGCAAAAAGTTATTTAGTCTGCCTGGGAGCAAGACATCCTGGTCCGTGACTGGGCTGGGTTTCTTCCTGTAGTCCGTGATTGACTGTAGACCCTGCCACATACCTCTTGTGTCTGAGCCGTTGAATTGAGATTCTACTTTGTCTCTGTACTGGCGCTTAGCTTGTTTGATAGCCTTGCGGAGGGAATAGCTGCACTGTTTGTATTCAGTCATGTTACCAGACACCTTGCCCTGATTAAAAGCAGTGGTTCGTGCCTTCAGTTTCACACGAATGCTGCCATCAATCCACGGTTTCTGGTTAGGAATGTTTTAATCAGCGTGGGAGCTTCTTGTTTTAGTTTCTGTCTGTAGGCAGGGATCAACAAAATGGAGTCGTGGTCAGCTTTTCCGAAAGGGGGCGGGGCAGGGCCTTATATGCGTCGCGGAAGTTAGAGTAACAATGATCCAGGGTCTTTCCACCCCTGGTTGCGCAATCAATATGCTGGACATACATGGTTGTGAGCTAACCTGGCCTCTCCAGTAGAGTCTATCTCTGGGACACATCAGCCTCCCAGGCTCCTGCTGGCTCCAGGTATTCACTGGTTGAAACAGCTGGCAGGGTAGGGGGCCTGGGGGCAGGGTGCAGGAGCCTGGGGGCAGGGCATGGAGCCTGGGGGCAGAGCCTGGGGCAGGGGTAGGAGCCTGGGGGCAGGGTATGGAGCCTGGGGCAGGGGTAGGGAGCCTGGGGGGGGTAGGGAGCCTGGGGCCTGGCCTGGGGGCAGGGCATGGAGCCTGGGGGCAGGCAGGGAGCCTGGGGGGCAGGGAGCTGGGGCAGGGCAGGGAGCCTGGGGGGCAGGGCCTGGGGAGGAGCCTGGGGCAGGGTAGGGAGCCTGGGGGTGGGGTATGGAGCCTGGGGCAGGGTAGGGAGCCTGGGGGCAGGGGGTAGGGGCCTGGGGGTGGGGTAGGGGCCTGGGGGGGTAGGGCCTGGGGTAGGGTAGGGGCCTGGGGGTGGGGTAGGGGCCTGGGGGCAGGGTAGGGAGCCTGGGGGGCAGGGTAG